>NW_027657480.1:0-27281 GCF_964235325.1 Thermobia domestica | reverse complement strand
GTCCACGTCTCATTATAACGTTTTAAAAGGGACACTAAATTCCAATACAACCAAACAATCCTAGTTACAAAATAAAATTCTCTATTCTTCCTAAGAAAGATCGAGAAAACCATTCAAGAAAGTTGTTATTGAAAGACGAACAGGATATTTCCTGATTACCGGATTAAGTGGATTACGTGCTTTTCTAAATTTTAGGATTGATAACAAACTGGAGAAATAATCTTGCTCGTAATTACCTCACTTCATTATTTAATTTTCTAGAAGCCAGAATGTTCATTTAAAATTTATTTCTGATATTTGAGAAATTTGGAAATTTACAGTTAATTTTTTAATTTAAAAAAATGAAAGAAAGAAAAAGGTAATTTCTTGACAGTTACAGCATATTGCTGTGAAATAGGAGTGAACCTGGCTTCGATGCATATTTTAGATTGTTCTTTCCATAAGGAACAATATGCTAATGATATCAGAAGATTGTTTTAAGGTAATTGATATTTATACAAAAATATCGTCCTCACTCTAAAGAATTTTAAAATTCGATATTTGTTCAAACAGAGGGGCCGTGGTGGCTCAGTGGCAGAGCGTTCATCTCTGGTGCATGGAATCCTTGGTTCGATCGCAGCTCGCGCCATTGAACTTTGTGGTGGACAAACAGTGCGTCCGTGGGGTTTCTTGGGTTCTTCCGTTTCTTCTCATTTCTTTCATTTCTCATCATCACCCTCTCTAGCCTAGCCAGCATATTCGTGGGACGTAAAATTTAAAGATTTCATTTCATTTTTCTGTTCAAACGGATACTGGTAAATCTGTTATTGCTTCGATTAGCTCTTAAAGCTGTTTGAAAAATGCCAAGGCTCTTACATATTGTTTCTAGGAGAGAGAGAAATAGCGACAGAGTGCAAATAAATTCCACTACTGTTCCTTGTGAAAGAGAGCTTGAAAATTATGCCCATTGATTTCAGTCATATATTATAATTATAGGGATTTCTTTTTAAATGTGAATAATTGCATCGTGATCTGTTACGAATATTTTATGGAACTGGTTTTAAATAGGTGATTTAAATCAAAATGAGTTTTATATCTGTTATAAAATTGAAGGTGGCTATGTTTGTGACTCTTAATCTCTTGAACCACCCGACCGATTTTGATCAAATTTTTAACGTAGAGGGGGTTCTGGCCTTGGAGTGTTTTTATATATTCACGTTGGCGGTAGAACTTACGGAAGGGGAAAAGATTTATATATATATATATAAATGAAAGTGACTAGATTTGTGACTTAATAACTCTTGAACCACCCGATCGATCTCAAATTTTCAACATAGATGAGGTTCGGGCCTGGGAAGTTTTGTCATTTTACTTTGGCGATATATATCAAATATCTCATAGTTTACGTACTTTCTTGTTAATCAAAGTAATAAGTTTACTAACAGGTTTATATTCCATGTATTTTCGTTCTAAATTTTACATATTTAATTTTTTTTTAAATGTTCATATCCGTAATAAGCTTGTTAAGGTTTATCACCACGCTAAATTTGATACGTATTACGCTAAATTTGATACATATTACACAAGACTAAGTACGCTATTGACTGAACGTTCAGAACACGATCTAATCTAGTGGATATAATTTCTTCGGTTCGTTTTTTAAAAAAGAAAAAAAAACACGTCTTATTGCCAACTTTTTTTTTTAAAGTACATGAGAAGAAAGAAAAGTATGGAGTATTTAGAATTATCCAAGGTATCTCGTCCAGTCATCAAGGATGGACATTTCTCACGTGTTGAGTCATCACAAGATGTTACGTTACAAGCAGTCATCTTTGAAAAATCAGGTTCACACACACATTCGTACAAGTTTGTACACATAAGCTGCGTGTCATGTTACTTCTTTTCCCAACACATAAACGACTTCTAATATAGACTTCTTTCCTCTTAAAGACAATGCAATATTCAGTTCTTTTGAATACCAAAGCAGAAAACAGTTCATTTGCTTTATAAAATTTACGAAGAAATTTCACTATACGACTTAATTGATAGAAATATAGACGTTCATGCTCATCCTATGTAAATAATATACAATACTAAGGGTATCAGGTAGTCTGAATAATATTAAGCATTTTGCACTCAAGATGGTAGTCCCAAATCTCAGGGTATATGAATCACAGGCTTTCCAATGCTAATGAAAAAACATATAAGACATCACGACGAAAAAATAGGAGGTTTCGTGAAGCTATGAAAAAAGAAACATTTCAATTATTTCCTGGAACATTTGGAAGGAATATTTGTGCATCTGGAACATTTTGAAAGAACAAGGAACAAAGAAACTCATATAACAATATTTCTACATATTGGAAGGAACATTTCCATTATTCAATAGGTAGAAATTTTAAAAAATCATATGGAAATTACATCAATTGTTATATGAACATACATTCTGTAAAATAAATCTAAAATGTAAACATTCTGCAGCTGGCGCTTTTAAGATAAGATTCGGCTATGTGTAACATATTCTACAATCAGTGCAAAAAGCACTGATACACACAAATAAATTATTTCTAAGTCTTTAAAATCACTATTCCATAGAACTTTTTAATGAATATGACGAAACTAGTTTTTGTTCCATTTTGTAGGTGTATGAATACATTTTGCGCTAACTGTATATTGTTTGGTAAAATTATCTTTACACAATTACCCGGACAGGACGAAAGACAGAAGAGTCTCCATTCAACCACTCTACTGTGGAGACAAAAGGCCCTCCAACCACCCACACCTTATTTCCGTATGTTATTTTCGGATGTCGAAGCAGCAATGCTACAAAAATACAGGAGGCTTCGTTAAAATGTAGGAAATATAGGAGCATTGGAAAGCCTTGAATCGTAGCAGGTCAAGTCTAACGCCATATCACAGATGACAATTTAAGCTAGTAGAAGTACAAAAAGTGTTGGAATTCTTATAATCAGACGTAAGGTTTTGCGCTGGGGAGATGAGTGAGTTTCCGCAAACTGCGCAGGGCAGTGAAGAAATTTCTGCTGTCCATCAGAGCAGTAATCGAAAGATAGTTTAGCAGCGTTTGTTTTCGAAATTTTCCGACGTCAAGAAGTACCTCGCAGCGGGCGACCAATCACAGCAAAACTGGAAGATGTTCTGGCAAAGGTCAACCAAGACCGATATGTAAAGAGTCGTGACATCGCAATTACCTGAACTCCATTACCACACAGTATTAAACCGTTTGGAGAAAGCTGGCTACAAAAAAGAAACTCAACCATTTGGGTTTCACATGATCTGACTCAAAAACATTTACTCGACCGAATTTCTATCTGCGAATCTGTACTGAAACGTAACGAACTCCAGCCATTTCTGAGGCAATTGATCACGAATGACGAAAAGTGGATAACTTACGAAAACAATGAGCGAAAAAGATCGTGGTCGAAACGAGAAGAAGCTCCACAGTTTGTGACTAAGCCGATACTGACGCCCAGGAAGATTATCCTTGCATTTATGTTGGATATGGAAGGGTATCGTGCATCACGAGCTGCTGCCACTAGGCAAAACGCCAAACTCGAATCTCTACTGTCGATAATAAGTGTGAGTGCACCCTGGCAATACAAAAGAAGCGACCAGAAAAGTTGTCGCACACCACGCTGACAACGACAGATCGCATACACATTTAACGACCCGTCAGAAATTGAGAGAACTTTGGTGGGAGATTTTGATACATTCATTGTATACCCCGGACGTGGCACTATTAAATTATCAATTGTTTAAGTCTCTCTAGTACTCCCTGAATAGTGTCAAGTTAGTTTTAAAAGAGGCCTGTGAAAACCACATGCTACAATGCTTTTCGTACAACAACAACAACAACAACAACAACAACATAATAATAATAATAATAATAATAATAACTAGGCAGTACTTTTGCCATAATTATTATCATATTTCACCGAATTTAATCCAATCTTCCATGAACTTCATGTAGACGGCAGACTGCTTCTTCGCATGCCGATCGTCAACTGAGACAACTAACGAAGCGGCCAACAAGTGACAGCACAGAGGATCAGTGCCTTCTTCTTACAATCCAGCATTCCAGCAAAGACTCTCTCTATATATCGTGTGGCAGCGGTTCTTCAGAACAGACAGATCGACAGCAACCGGCGTCAAGCAGAGGACTCAAGACAGATGAAAACTTCGAAGATGGTTTATCACCAGAAGCTTTTCGACACAAGTATCATATAACCTGTTCCTTTTTTATATTTTACCCTATAGTCGGAGCCTTCAGCTCGCAATAATTTGTAAAATTATTAACAAAATATTTTGTTCATATAAACTTTGTCTTATCAAAATACTTATTCCTTTTTCCCTAATGATTCTTGCAATTGTGTCTGACAATACCTATTAGCGCAATTACCTATGCTTACTACTGAGGCAAGTGAGCCCTCGTATTCCTTAGAATATGACGGTCACATTCATATATTCACAAAATAGCTTCGTTTAAAAATAACCACGAATCTTGACATAGAAGCCATCTTATTATAAAACCAAAGTATTTTAATAAGCGTGTTGTATATCTTTGAAGCATGTCTTCCCGAAAGCTTCAAAATAAAACATACGGCTTTGCTTGATCCAAGTGGGAATGAACTTTTCCTTGATCCAAGTGCGAATGAACTATCTCCAATCAACGAAATTTAGATCTGAAACCCCGACGTCTTCACAGTTGTATTTACCAAAAGAAACGAAAATACACGAAATCATTTTAACGATATATTTATTTTTCTTCAGAAATACTACCATAAAATATATTCAATTTTCAAAGAAATGGTATGTTCGAAAATATATTTTTTACTTAAATATGATAAAAGAAATAAATAAAAAGAATATCCATACTACTTCATAACTTTGTACATTTACTACGAACATTCTGTAATAAGTTCGTGTATTTGTTATATAGCAAAATGTAAGTAGTTAAGTCTGTAAACTGACATTACCATTGTTTGTATCGGGTACTCCACTGATATAGCAGATGTACTGTAAGAAAATGAGGTTCCCATAAAACAAAATAGAGTGGTCTCAATGCAATAAATAAATAAATAAAAACTCTCATACGCAAACCTAACGACGTATCTGGAAGTATTGGAAAACCCCATCATCTTGTCCTACTCTCCGCCATGGCATGATTCGCAAAGTATTGGATCAAGATCCTACTGGTCATCAATAACATTGAACATGTTTGTGGTTCGCTCGCTTCGCTGTCACAGAGCAACGCTTTTTTTTTTTTTTTTTTTTTTTTTTAATACAGACAATTATTCATGTTTATAGTCACTTAACTGACATAATGTCATCATTTAATGATTTGACAAGCCTCATACGATTATGGAACTTAACACAGACAGTCCTAAAATAAAAGTTTGTTGTAGTGTTAACCGAATCCTCGGACCATTTTCCTTCAGTGAGAAGGTTGACGGCAGATGTTTTCCTGGATAGTTTGCGTAGGAATTTCACCCACACGTAAAATTTCAATACCTTGTGTGTCATCACACTGAGAAGACAAATTCGGTCTTTTTGCTCCACACACTCAAGACGCACATTTGGACAGTATTAAACACAACCTCCTGGAAGATACAGGACATGATGGTCTAACTACATGGCCACACGGTTCTCTGTAAGTCAAGCTTATGGATTTGTATAAAGATATGTGAAGGATATTGCACACAAAAAAACATGACTGATGATGTGAAATCAACAATCGACAATCCCATTTCGAGAATTACTTAGGTATGATGTAGCGTACATGTTGAAAATGGAGTTCCATACAGCATGCTACGCGCATAAAATGGTGTATAAAGAGGTTTTCCAATTAAGGTAAAAGAAAAAAGTTTCATGTCCGTATGTGATCAATCACATTTATCTATCTCATATAGGGTAACCTAATTAAATGTGCCAAGTTCTAAGGAAACTTTGTGAGCACCCTGTATACTGTAACTAATTTCAGATTCATATAAGAAACTAGAAGCATTGCATACTCTTCCTTGTGGATTTGGCTCATTGGTTTCAACTTTAACGCCCCTTTGAGAACTGACGGTATATAAGATGTGGGCCTCCAGCTTAAGGTGCGATCTGAACCACCTAAGCTCCCGCAAGGGATCGAAATCAAGTCTTTTCCACCGAAGATGCGTACGCTAACCACACAGCAACATGAAGTGTGGTTATTTTGTTATCAAGATCATGAAGTCTGGTTATTTTGTTATCAAGATTGTTATTATTAAACAGAAAGGGGATGATTGGTAGGTTATTTTGAGGTTTACCGTTCCTCTCAACACCGATGTATATATTAGACGTGCACCTTACAGTACACCGTGAAATTCAAACCACAAGAGATTCCAAGTAGAATCAACCCAGGTATCAAGCTACCAATATAGCCACGAGATAACTGAATAGGAAGGGGTAAGTATTCAATGGTAGTTATAAATGTTGTTATTAATTAGAATGGTCCTTCGTGGCCGAATGAATAAGAAGCTACTTTCTGTGCATGTCCCGAGTTCAAAATCCTCTCTACGCAGTACGTTCCGTACTATATAGCCACGATGCGAAAAGAGTATTAAATTTCACCAAATAATCATTAATATGACATAATATAATAAAATAAATGTTCAAATTGTTTTATTGAAACAAACTCTATCCGGACATGCTAACTCATGTCCGTGCTCAAATATTTAAACGATTTTGCTCACGGATTTTTTTTGAGATTTACATGTTATTAACTATTTTAAACAATACATACATATTGGCTACCACTACCACCTGCTCCTTCTATTACTACTCAGAACTACTTACGACGGTGTCACTTGAAGACACAGCAATGGCTACTATCAAACCCCACATTTAAGTAATTTCTGGTATTATCATTACTTTCTGAATCAAATATACAAGTTGTCCAGGTTAGTCAATTGCAGACTGTATTGCAGACAGAATTCTTGAGGAAAAAAAAAGTAAGTCCTATATGAACATACGAAAATAATTTGTTTTACCGCTAGAGGATTCGAACGGAAGACTTGATGCACTTTATTCCGTTGGTCAGACTATTTAAAGATCACTGAGAGGGAAAAAAGCAGAGGTGTGTACTCTTGAATGTGACTTACAATAAGCAAAAGCAATGACAAGAAGGGTATATATAAGTTTCGAGATAGTCAGTTATCATTTTAAACACCAAAATTACAATGAACAATCGAACTGAGGTTGAAGATGAAACTCTTTTTTGAGACGCTGAATACACGTCACAAAGAAAAAGGAAAAAAAATCTCGAGATCTTCAATTGTTTATCTTCCGATATCTATCGACAAATGGACATAACCCTTCTTTAAGATCTACCATAATTATGCATAATATAGTTTAGAAATATAAATAAGGGAGGTCCGTTTCATTCGGTGGGACTATGGTAGACTTCTAAAGTATGCTAACTCAACACTAAAACTGATCGTAGCACATCTCAGTGACAGAAAGTCACATATAAAAATCATTTCTTGCTATCTCTTAACGTTTTCGCCAGGTGAAGATTCATATTGAAACCGAAAGTGGTAAATTTCTACAACTTCCGGTTGCACTAGTCGGGAGATGGAGCCTATTCTTCAAACGCTTAATCGATTACAGAAAACTGCTTCTCGCCAGCTCTTATCGTATTTTGTTCTTTGGAAATCCATAGTAGTAAATTTCTATTACTTTCGGTTTTAGTTTAAAGATGTGGGTAATGATAGTATAAATCGACTTAGATGATGAATCGACTCTAAAGAGCCATCTGTCGTTGTTATTGTTTTTGTTCTATAGCAACCAACGCTAAAACCTGAATTGGATACTTTTTACCACTCCCGGTTTGCATAAAGGGTTAACAGATGAAACGGGATCTATTTCTAGGATGCTGAATCGATTCCAAAAAGCCACCTTTCGATATCTTTTATCATTTTTGCTCTGATACATATTTACAGACAGTTATAGCCGTTTTATAAGACTCCTGATACTTTCGCTTAGCACAGTTGGGAAGTCTAAAACGTAAGAAATCTATACAGAACACTAAGGAGTACCTGCATTTTAAACGCAATTAAGTATTGATTAAAGATGACAGGGAAACTTAAGAAAACCTTCCACAAGAGATATAAATAAATAAATTTTGGTACTCACCCATTTTTAAAGTCTGATACAAGTCCACGTATTGTCGTTCGGAATCTAATCGCAATCAGATCTAACTCTTCCACGCACTACTATAAAAAAAAATCAACATCTAATTCTTTCTACGTGAACTACTAGCTATCTCCCACATTTCAATAGCTTAATAGATCGGTCCAGATTTGTCATCACTCCTAAATGAAGAAGAGAAAGGGAAATTAAAAAAACTAGAATTCATTACATAGTCATTAGATCATGTAAAAGTTATTCGTACAAATGTATTTAGCCACACGAACTTAAAAAACAGAACAATATAGAATTACATGCTCAGTAAAGTCCAAATGTCCCATACGTGCTGCTGAGAGACAATAATTACTAAATGAACGTAAAGAACAAACCTTTATTATCACCACAATACAGACCAGGAGGTGCTTCTGTGAAGACCAAAAATTCTTCAGAAGTTCAGAAGTTTCAAGCCAATTTATAAATTGTTTTTCTTCATTGTTTTATATAAAGTGTAAATCATGTTATATAGTTAGCTAATCACGTACTTTAGTATGGCTCTTCAGTGGTGACAAATTAATTATAAGAATCTACGGATCCAATAATCAAACAAGTAACGGAAATCTCTCTATAGAGAATATTTTTACATACAATTATTTCAATTTAATTTCTCTTTCTATTTATACATAAATAATGCCACATTTTATGGACGATTTTTTAAAAATTCTTACATTGCTATAGGTACTTTTCTACTAAGGATATGTGGATGAAGTGGAATTTTTTTTCATTATTTCTTTCTGCATCCATAGTTTGTTATAACTGATTTATCATCACTGAAGTACCATACTTAAGTATGTGATTAGCCAGCTACGTAATTCGATATAAGCTTTAAAGTTTTCGATCCTAAGACGAGCAGGACGAGGGATAACTTAGTAATGCAAATAGACGAGCTCGTTAACTTTGTAGTAATTCCACCGAACAATACCCATAAATGTTGTATTCATCTTAAGGATTTATTTACCACGCATCTTGAATACCTACCTCTTATATTTTATATATATATAACATGATACACATGTACTAAACAGACAGGAAGCTGGAATTTGCTAAATAAGGCCAGGAGATAGTGTTAAACCATCCTGAAGAAAACAATAGATGAACATTGGAAGAATTTTTGATCTTCACAGGAAAACTTCCAGCTCAGTATTGCGATAATGAGGGACAAATTACATTCAATAAGCAAATGCAAATTTAGATAGTGAAATAGAAAGAGTAATGTTTGAAGACAAAGCGACATATAAGCTTTAAAGTTTTCCGGAAGCAGAAACGTCCAAGCTCGTGAGCTCAGCTCAAGCTCAGTAACTGAGTGCGTGCCAGTGTGATCACGAGTCTATAAGTAGATAACAAGCCAGAGCATGAGTGAGAAAAATGAAATAAAACTTGTTACTTTAATGTCTTTTAGTTCCTTTAGGCCAGAGGATATGGATGATTAATGAGAGTGAATGATTGTGAAATAACATTTTTGCGTTCTCCCACCGAGAATCGAACCCGGAATTACGTGCACCGAAAAAACACGCGCTAGCCACCAGACCAATGGGGAGGGCAGAGCCCCAGTGATGTTAATAAGCGCAAGCCCAATTGCAAAATATTCATCTTCGCTATGAAGCAGTAAACTTAACAGAAAATTTTGACATTACAAGCAGAGTAATATCCAACATTTCGTGCAATACAAGGCCTGCCCAAAAGTAATGCCACCAAGTCTACAAGTATAAGAAAGCATTTATTTCATAATAATAATAATAATACCTCTTCATTAAATTTTTTTCAAAATATTGTCCTCCTGCGTCGATACATCTTTGCTAGCGGGTTTCCGATCTGCAAAGGCATCCTGTAAGGCCTGTTCAGGAAGTGCGTTTAAAGCAGGGTGGATTGATTTAAATCAGTTTGATTTAAATCACGATTTAAATCAAGATTTAAATCACTTGATTTTTTAAATAAAAATCGTTGATTTAAATCGAATTCCGAAATAAATTAATTTAAAGTGAAAATAAGTAAAATCCTGTTTCTGTTTTGTTATTTCGATTATGGAAATTAATAATCATAATACAATGAGACTGAAATGTACAGTATAGTATGAAAACAAATGTCATGCAGAGGATGATTAGGGAAGATCCCGTTTTGAACAGGTAACGGAGCAATCCTGTTTTCTTCTTTTCGTAACATTGGGTTTGGGTTTTAAGATCGTTAACTATTCCAACGGGGAAATCACTATCGATATTTAAGACGAAAATTCTTTTTTGTGCGTGTCTGTTTGTTTGTTCCTAGATAATAGGGTGTATTTAGAGGGGTCCTATCCTCTCTCCATTTTTGTTTTTTGTTTTATAACTTTAGGCGACATTCATGTATTTCATGCTGCAAGCTAGTTCTGAGTTTTTAAAAATAGGCCCCTGGCAAATATAAGTAAATTTTGTAAAAAAAAAAAAAAAAAAAAGTGTCACTTTGATAAATGTTGCTGTACTTTTTCCTTAATGCTTAATCTTTTAAATTATACAATTAAATTATTCTATTTAAATTATATTATATTTTTAGGTGATAGGGTAGAATCTTCATTATTCGATTAAAAAAGTACCAATAAGGCTTTTTACTTCGTTTTCTTCAAGACTGGAGGCATTCTAGAACATGTTACATATACTTTCTGCGTTGAGGCATAGTGTGTGATGACGTCAAATTTAAAAAAAATGATTTTTTTTGTTATGCGTATTATTATTATTATTATTTGGCATTTTGCGGGTTATATTTTGCATTCAGAAGACTGAAATTTTGCACACTCGTTCAGTGCACTCCTTAATAATTTTCAGATGCTTTCAGATCTCTGTGGAAACAGCGGGGTCCAGAGAGGCAAAAATGTTATTAAAAAATATATGTATATTTTTTTTTAACAAAAACAGCTTTTTTCGTGATTTTCCCGTCTCAGATGGAGACATATGAATGGTACCATTTCAAAGGCTGTTCTATTCTGAAGAAAATGATGTACGTAGTATGCTCCTAAGATAAATAGGGATGTCGCAGGAAACTGTATCTGAGATCCTGTTTTATACGGAAATCTGGGGTATTTGAGGAATATAATTTTTCGCGGGCTTACTTTTGCACCTACAAGATTGAAATTTTGCACATGTACTCAGTGCACCCCTCAGTATTTTTCAGATTTGTTTCAGATCTCTGCCTTAAAACAGGGGCAGGGGTCCACAGAGGTATTATTTTTAAAAAAAAGATATTTTTAACAGAAAATTCATTTTTCGTGATTTACCCGTCCCAGATACATGATGGAGACATTTGAAGGGACAAGTTTGAAAATTTGTTTTATTCTGAAGAGAATAATGTACAAATCATGATCCTAGGATAAATAGGGATGTCTGAGAAAATTTTTATATTACATCCGGGTCATCGTGGGGATGTTCTCAGCTCATTGTTAAATAATTTCCTCACCCTCACTACTCAAGATAGAAGCTTGAAATTTTGTACATACATTCAGTACACCCCTTAGTATTTCCCAGTTGATTTTGAGATCTGTGCGTTAACACAGGGGAATCCAGAGGGTATCAAAAAATACATTTGAGCAATGAGCATTCTAATTCTCAAGCTACGTAGGCCTATATTATCTGAGCAAAGCAAACACATATATTTTAATAAACTATGTTTCTGTTACAGCAGTATGTCACTACATTTTGCAAAGCACAGTGTGTTGATTAAAAGTCAAGAGTAATGTTAAAGAAAGTTATCCAAGGTGGAAACATGTAACGGTAAATTGCAAACATACAAATACAATTTACAAAATGCGATTTTACTTGAAATCCAGTTTGTAGCGGTTTTCGTATTTGACATTACAGACATAATCCTGTACTGATTACCTAACAGGGGGTCATATGAACGCATCACTACGCTGGTTCACCAGCTTTGCTCTGGGCTGAATCGGAATAGATGTAACGCTAGTTTGAAGACACCGCTTAGTATAGGTCCGTGCGTGCTTTTCGTATGAATAGTCATTTATCGTGAAATATCACTTTACATGTATTCTATAAATCTATACGCGATTATTGTGGCATCATAGATAGTAGATTTTCGGCTGCTTGCGTCTATTTTTCCCAGAAAGTGCTTCACTGTAGTCACAACGAATATGCCCTCCTAATATTAACCTGCACCTAGGAATATGATGTGGCCTAAAAATACCAGTGTCCAATGTACTAACTATACATTTTATCACATATGCATGTAAGTAAAGTTGTCTACGTGGGTCTCTATTCTCAACGTGCACCTTATTTTCAAAAATGAAAGAGAATTGTAAACAAGTATTGCAGAATTAGACTGAAACTACATTCTAGACAAACAGTATTCCAGTTTCTCCGAACGAACTGTATCGTACTCATATTTAAGGGAACTGAAGTTCAATGCACTTAAATACGGAAGTAACATTAATATATATATAAAAGGAAATATCATCATAATCATTACAAAATATATATAAAATAAAGAGATGAGGAATAGGGCTATTTATATATTGAAGAGTTACACAAACATGATTTGAATTTCATGCATGAACCTCGTAAGATAATTCATTTGTTAAAATAACTAACTATAATTAATGTGATAAAATAACTAACAAGTTTTACTAAAAGCTTATTTTTAACAGTGTCAAATATATATTTTGGTACAAACTGCACAAAAAACACAACTACGGTTGAGTTTAAAATTAAAGGGAAAATTTATATTGAATACCATGAAATTTACTTACATAGTTCAAAGTAACAAACACGTCATTATAATTTTTTCTCTTAGTGCGAACAGCTAAACCACACATACACACTAATGGAATAATAATGTCAATATTGCTTTCCGTTTTACATTGATGACATTTTTTAAAATTTACGAAATCAAACCAGCTCACCAACTCCCATATCCTCCTCCCAAACCCAACAACCACCCCACTCCATTCAAACAACTTCCCCTTCTATTCGTCCTACTGGACAACAATAACAAAATATCGTGCATTCTTTTCAATACACTACAGCCATCTTGCGGTTGTTACAGATACTACCTGCGTGCGGAACACAAACTCCCCTTCTAAACCATTAACGGTTATAAAGTCCGTGCTTCGAACATATATTTCTATGTATACCTTTCAATCAGGATGTTTGAAATTAAAACTAAATTTTCCACAAATTAGTGGTTTCCAGGAGCTATGATGGCTGACTCGAAGTGGCGATCCACTCTAAGTCAATGGTGGCGTTTCGGTGTTGACTAGTACCAGCTAAGGTTGTTAGATTTTTTTAGTGAAAAAGGGGGGAAATATAATTATTAGGAGGGGAATTATGATACAACGGAAATTTCCACAATGATTTATTTCTTATTATTTTAAAATAACAGCATGAGGAATATCTAGGATGTTCTAAAAGTAACGACTATTCCCAACGTTCCCATTTAAGTTTTCTGGAAAAAGAAAATTTGCTGTATAAATGCTGTCCTAGTGTCACAAAATCGAGGTAACTATTTGATGAATTGGCAATACGAAACGTTACCATGTGTAATTTGCGCCTCCAAACGAGGCCCCAAAAGGTATACAATTATATATATATTTTTCGCTTTATTTTTACTTGTAGAATAGTGTTCTGATTCGTGCGCGCTAGTTTTAGATATAACGCAAATAGTGCCCAAGAGTCTATCGGTAGGTTATCTGCAGGGCCGGCGGAAGGGGAAAATATCACCCGGGCAAAGAATCCATATGGCGCCCCCTACAACCCATTGGTATTACTGAGTTTAAATTTGCTATGCTACCTTATAGATAGCTGCTTTTAAAGGATAACTCCTTGAACTCTATAACTATAAGAATCAATGATCAAACTGAGTAAGATCTTAACTTTTGTCAGTTAAATACACAGAGTAAATTTGGTAAACGATATACGAAACAATTATTTACACATGAGCATGCAAAATATTCTACGTCACTGATTAGAAATTTACAGAACGATTCAAGAAACAACGATTTATATAAAATTAAGATTGATGATGCGATACAGCATTTATTTACACATATATACATAAACAACATTGTTAACTGCCAAAGAGAAGGCCAAGCGACCGTCATATCTTTATTTATGTGACTCCCCAGTTTTCCTGCCGTTGAAAAGCGAAAAGTCCGGGTGAACCCAGGAACACGTAGACATCAGTCCAACCCTTTAACCTCTAGACTATTGAGGCCCTCTACTTAATTAATAGATGAATGCTTGAAATACAGCTAAAGTTGGTTAATACACATCTAACGAGTAAAAGTCTTATCGCTTTGGTACATGTATCAAGCATCAGTATTGGTATAGAATGTAATTATTGCTACTTATATCAATGGGGAAAGAACTTTCTTTGAGCCTGAAGTTCGCCGCCTATCTGAGAGGCCGCCACCCTACCCACCCCAGCCTGCTAAGACGCTACGTGTGTAACGTCTATTCTCTATTAAACGTAATAAAACAAAAATACGTTACGTAATGTAGGCCTACTTACCTGTACTGTGTTATCTTCTGGAATATTTGTCGATTTCTTGCTGGTTTCCTCATTCTCTGGTTCTACGTTTTCACTTCCATTATTGTCTGTTTCAGGAGTACGAAAGAATTTCTTTAATGCTGCTGCCTGTTTCTCATTTTCAGCCGCTAATTGTGCTCTTCTTTTTCTGTATACATTTCCAGAAGGCTTTTTTTTTTTTTCGATATGTTGATAAAGAACACATTAACGCCATGATTCTTCTACTAAGAGTCGAAATTCAGGAGACAAAAGAACAACACGCACAGCATGAAGCCTGCACTACATATACATGACTTCTGATTTATAATTTTCTTTCACGAGGCATTTGACAGTACAAACAGGACTAATTTCTTTTTGGTTGCCGATAACTCAATATTGTTTGTGTGTATTGTTAGAGCGGCCGACATAGCTTTGTCGCAAGGAGTGCAATTGTCGGCACCGCGGCGGTTGTAAATGTCAGAGTGTGCTATTGTTCCTCAAAACTCCCAACTCTCAACAACAGCCTTTAGCTTTGTCAGCGGAGATCTTTTTATAGACAAATAAGGTGAAGGGATGAAGGGATTTCCTTTATAGGAGATTCAAGAAGAAACCGGGGTTGTTATAAAGAGTGAGGCCTATGGCATGTGGTAGTAACCAATGTTGCTACGCAATTTATGAAAAAGTTAATTTTTAGTTCACCGTTTACAATAATATAAATTTAGCAAGGATTTTGGCGCCCTCAAACTCCCCTAAAATTTGGTGCCCCGGGCGGTTGCCCGGCTCGCCCAGCCTTTCCGCCGGTACTGCTTATCTGAATATACAACAAATACGGAGGTTGTTCAGCCTACGTTTGGCCGATTTCGTTCTTTCCCCTTCCTGGATAGAATGGACTCGCCCGACCTGGCTCGTGGCGTCCTGCAGTGTTGTGCAGTGGCTTCCTGGGAACGGGGCTGTTTCTCCGCGTGGACGACAATAACGCACAAAACAGGACCATTGTTGTGAGTGTTGTGTTAAATTTGTTTCCAAGTGTGTGGGTTTCCGCTCTGTGACCAAAATGCCGCCCAAATTAAGCCGGTTTTGGGAAGGCTATGATGAGACTCTTTATGACGCCCACTTTAGTGTTTCTGTCATTAGAAAACAGTGTAAGAAGAATGGTTACAACATCAGTTCAAGTGAAATAAAAAATGTTATTAAAAAGTACAAGGGCACCGAAGCTCCACCATTTGGATCACCAACGAAGTTGCCTAGGAAGCGGGAATGCACCAAGGCCACCTCCATCATGCAGAGGAAACTTCGCAAAATGACAATGCAAGAAAATCCGCCAACACAAAGGTGTATGGCTAATCGTCTTCACGTGTCTTTGGGGACTGTGAGCTGGACGTTACATCATTAACTTCTGACGACGTGCATCGTCACAAATATGTAATGTGGATTTGGGTGATGTATATATATATAAATAGGTCACTTATTATTATGGATTTATTAGGAAGTAGATGGCGCCATCTTTTATTTTTATGGAGACATACGACCTTATTCTCCCTTCGCCCTTTTCCATCCTACCTTTTTGGTCTCAAAAACAGGTTTGTGTTGTATTATGAAAATATATTCGAAGATCTGGTACCAGCTGGTAATGTAAAATGGCGAGGTCCTCGTGATCTAAAATCCGGATTGTGATTGGTTGGTTTTGAACCCGGAATGGAAGCCATGGATCAACTGACATAGATCGTCAGTTGGTCACTGTTCGAGGTACGTAGTGTTTGTTCCTTATAATTTGTTAAATTAAATTATTGTCTTTTTGTGAAAATTGGTGAGAAATTTATCATTGGAAATTTCGTGAGTATGCTCAAATGTATCTTGAAATACGGTAAATACTTATGGATTGTCATATTTAGTCACGAGCAAGTGTAAAATATTGCTGATTGAAAAATTAGATAACTGAAAGACAAAAATTAGAGGTTGGTGTAGGCCATGTTGGAATGGCAATTTTTTTAAATGTATGCTAGGCTGTTTTTCCATCAGAAACAGTAAGATTGTTTATTCTTATTATTACTATTAATATCCAACTGTTAATATTTTGTGTACTATTTGTTTTTTTATTTTTATTATTTTTTCTTTGTTATAATAAATTGTTTATCCTTGTTAAAATTGAAATAGTAGGTTTGTCATTGCTAATTAACTTCCTTAAAACAACTGAGAAATTTTGCTTGCAATTTCGTAAATTAAAGGTGAGAGTTATACATATACATATTCTGGGTGCGCTACGCGGCCTTTTAATACAGTACCGGCGAAAGCTCTCCTCGCTTTTTTTTCAGGATTATTTCCCCGGTGGGCGGGTCTGTATTTTGAAGGCTAGATGTGTGCTGTTCTTTTTATTTTTTTAAGTACGGATTTTGGCCCGGGATGGTCATTCTGAAAAAGAAGGGGGATTAAGGATGTTTTTCGTTACAGAACAGTGACCAACTCAGTTAAAATTCTCTCACTTATTAAATTTAAATTTAAATTCAGTTTACTTTTCATGTTAATGGCATATAAAGTCAGGGCTGTGTATGTAATTACTTGCTCGTATATATTAATTGGGTACCTTGTAGGAAGTCTTTGTACGGCAGTTCAAGGAATTGGTTCCGGGGATCGAACCCATGCTATCTGGTATATAAGTATAGAATCGTATCCAAAAATAAAAAATGGCTGTAGGTGGTGACTCTAGTTTCTTTCTTGAGGAAGAGTTTGTAGACGAAATTCCTGTGGATGTTAATGAGTTTTTGAATATGACTACCTATAGAAGAAAAGCAATCAAAAATATTTTCTATGAATGGAAGTGACGCTAAGACACTGCTGTTGTCCATAACAACTGCTAACAGCAAGTCTACACCTGTTGGTTCGGGTGTTGTAGTAGGTCAAGGTAGAGGCACTGATAACACAACCACACAGCCGGGTGGAAGTGTGTGTGTGAAAACAGCTGGCAGTCAGCCAGGTCATTTACCTTTTAGCTCGGTGAACGATAAAGCTAGAGCTGAACCTCTATCTGAATTGACACAAAATAGTTGTTTTAATAAGATGGAACAGTCATAAGCATTTTTAGTTTTACGTTCATTCATGGAATCATTAGAGAATTGTGATGGTACGGATCCCTTAAAATTGTATCAATTTATTCAAAAGATTGATGAATTTTGTAATATTGAGCGTTTTCCTTTTTCTGCGGTTTTGTATTCATTGCGTGGGAAAGTTACGGGTCCACTGCAGGAAATTCTGAACGAGCTGCCACATACATGTAAAAGCTGGGATTTTGCACGTGATTTTGTTTTTCATAATTTATTATCAAAATGTGCTATTCAGAGAATAATAGTAGAATACATGTATCGCCATCAAGAGAATAACGAGGATTTAAAAGCTTTTGTAAAACGTGTAACCACTGTTGATAAACTTTTGAAGTTGCGTTGTGGAGACGAAAAGCTGATTAGTTTTATTACTAGTGGCGTTCTTCCAAAGATAAGGGAGCGGTTGTTTTACCATAGAAAACCCCAGACAATAGATGAACTTAACAAACTAGTTAGTGAATATAGGTATCATGAACTTTATATGAAGCAGTTTACTTATGAAATGAGGTCCCAAACAGGGTTGCCGGATGCTCCGGTAGGGAGTGACTTTAAGAATTCTTGTAGAACTATACGCTGTTACAAATGTCAGGGCCCACATCCAGTGAGGCTATACCCAGAAAACAAAACTTCGAAAACATTTTCTTCTTTTTCAAATAAGACTAATAGGAACTTAAATCGTTTAAATAAAAAATATGATGCGGCATGTATTGAAGTTAAAGTATGTGGAATTGCAGTGAATAGTTCTTTAGATGGTGGGTGTGTGACTAATCTTTTGAATTTGGAGCTCTTCAATAAAATTAAAAACTCTAGTGATGTGCAAGTAAATTATAAAGAGTGTTTTAAAGGAAAGACTATAAATAACGAATCTATGGTGTTGAGACCTTCAGTTTTGGTTCCGTTTACGGTGAATAATTACACCTTTAAATGCAAACTGTTTTTGTTTAAAGATTTGGAATTTCCCATTTTGATGGGACTAGACTGTTTTCGTCAGGAAGGAGTTTTAGTGGATTTCAATGAATCTAAGGTTGTTTTTAGCAAAGGAAATGTTACAACCCCTCTTGTTGACTTCCCCTCCCCCTCTTTTTCCAAACGAATTCTTCTGCGGCTTCTTGTCATTCCAGGGGTCCTGGCGACGGAGGGTCATCCGCTAGGCTATTTTTGGGAGATCTCTCTAGTCCCGGTGGTACGCCCTGGAGCAAAAGAAAGAACAAATGTGGAGTAAATAGGCAATTGGTCTTCGCTCGCTTGAGTTTTCCTGAAACTACTGCTGATAGAGAGAGCGAGACTGGAACTTTGGCTGGTGGTCCAAGGATGTTTGGTAATGGAGAGGAAAAGAACAGGTTTGATAAAAAGCATTCATTCCAGAAGAAACAACATAAAACAGTAAACGGTCTGAGAAACAATAAACATTCGGTTGCGGAATTAAAAGAGAATTCCAGCTTTAATTCTAATCGAAAAAGTGTCGCGGATGTAGGTGGCTCTGTTAGTTCTATGTCAATAGAGGGAGAAAAAAAGTGTGTTAATAACGATGTAACGTCTTGTTATAGTAATGAAGATTATAATTTTTCTGATGTTTTGGGTCAGGAAGAGGATCCGTTACTATTAGCATTTAATAATTGTAAAAGCGATAAGTGGGAAATTAGTACAGATGAAAAGGTTAAGATTTTGAATGGTATTGATGAGGATATGGTGAAACAAGATCCTACTTTGGTTCAGTATGTAGAATATTTATTAGATAAATATGCGAATGTCATTACCCACCGAATTGGTACTATCAGTGACTTTGAATACACTATTCAATTAAAGTCTGATGAAGTAGTTCGGAAGCGCCAATATCCTTTTTCGAAAAGTCAGCAACAAGAGTTATCGAACTTAATTGAACAATTATTAGAAAATGGTGTGATACAACCTTCTAAGTCTGAATATAGATCTCCGTGCTTCCTAGTGCGTAATAAAGATGGGTCACCTCGATTAGTAGTCAACTACTCTAAACTGAATAGGCTAATTTGTGGGGACGGCTTGCCATGTCCTAATATAGAGGAATGCATTAGTTCGCTCGGTAAAGCTAAATATGTAAGCAAGATCGATGGAAAAAAAGCCTTTTTCCAGTTACAGTTGACTCCCGATAGCCGTAAGCTCACAGCATTCGCGGTACAGGATAAATTATATGAATATTTGCGAATCCCCATGGGTATCTGTGTCGGAGTACAAGCACTTATGAGGGCCTTGGATGATATCCTGGGAGACCTACGTGGGCGCGGGGTAGAATACTATGCAGATGACATTGTGATTTTTGGTTCTACAATCCAAGAACATAATCGGTTATTAGAAGAAGTCTTATCGCGTTTTGCGAAAAGGGGCTTAACCATCTCACCAGATAAATGTTTACTTTTGAGAAGTAGTATTGAATTTTTGGGGTTTCTTATTAAAGATGGTGAGATATCTATGTTGCCAGATAGGTTGCAAGCCATACAGGATCTCTGTCCGCCTGTAAATCGCCGGGGGTTGTGTAAAATGTTAGAATTTTTAAATTTCTACGCTAAATTCTGCGATAATTATGCAGGTATCGTAGAACCGATGAATCGATTAAGATCTCCGAAGGTGAAGTTTGAGTGGGGTCCGTTACAGGATGCGAGTCTTGCGCAAATAAAAGAGGCTTTTGCGGAAAAATTATTTTGCGAATTCCAGACATGAGTAAGTGCTTTTACTTGCATACCGATGCAACTTTACGTTGCCAAGCGGCTATTTTGTCACAAAAGGATGAGCAAGGTTTATTGCGTCCTGTTTGGTTCTACAGTAAAACTTTGAAACCAGCTGATTTTAATCGCACTATTTTTCAACTTGAACTTCTAGCTATATATATAATGCGGTAATGAGATTTCGCCCGTTTTTGTGTTCGGAGTTTACTACTTTCACGGATAATAGTGCCTTGGTTAATATGCTGCGAAACCCTAAGAACTTAGGAAGATATGCCAACATCGTGCAGAACTTATTTGAGTTCAGATTTAAAATAGTGCATGTCTCGTCTTATAAGAACTATCAGGTAGATTTTCTTTCAAGGATTTATGAGATAAATCCAAATGATATTGATGTTGATCCTTGTCCTTTTAATGACTCAGAGGGATATATGTATAGTCTGTGGAATTTACCGCTAGCACATGAGGACATTAAACAGTATCAGCAATCAGAGGCAGATACTAAGGATATTTATGAGATGGTAAAGAGCCATGGCGGAGAGCATCAACAATATAAGTTAATGAGAGATACTTTATACATAAAAACCAAGGCCAAGGTGTCGCCTTATAAAATACTCGTCCCACGTATATTGAGGCCTCTACTACTAAGTTATTATCATACTTTATTGCCTAATGGCGGACACTTAGGTTTGTTGAAGGTATACAAAAAGATTTGTAGATATTTTTCTTGGCCAAATATATTCAACGAAGTGCGGGATTTCGTTCGCTCGTGCCATGAGTGTCAATTAGTAAAGGCACGAAATACTCTTCCGCAAGGACAACTAATTTCGGAATATTGTAGGGAAATTAACGCCCATTATTACGCAGACTTAGCGGGGCCGTTGCCTTCTAGTTTCGGGTATCAGTATGTCCTTCTGTGCTTAGATAATGCGAGTCGTTATCTACATTTAGTTCCGTTACGCAATGCTACTAGTAAGTTAGTAGTTAAGGCGTTATATGATATTTCCTGTAAATATGGATTTATTATATCTATTTTCAAGGACCGGGGCCCTTGTTTTTCATCGGCCTACTTCAGACAATTTTTGTTTGGTAATGGGATAAAACACATACGCTGTTCCCGTATTTTCCAGGAGGGAACGCAGTTGATCACTGTTGGTGATCGTCAGTTGGTCACTGTTCGAGGTACGTAGTGTTTGTTCCTTATACTTTGTTAAATTAAATTATTGTCTTTTTGTGAAAATTGGTGAGAAATTTATCATTGGAAATTTCGTGAGTATGCTCAAATGTATCTTGAAATACGGTAAATACTTATGGATTGTCATATTTAGTCACGAGCAAGTGTAAAATATTGCTGATTGAAAAATTAGATAACTGAAAGACAAAAATTAGAGGTTGGTGTAGGCCATGTTGGAATGGCAATTTTTTTAAATGTATGCTAGGCTGTTTTTCCATCAGAAACAGTAAGATTGTTTATTCTTATTATTACTATTAATATCCAACTGTTAATATTTTGTGTACTATTTGTTTTTTTTATTTTTATTATTTTTTCTTTGTTATAATAAATTGTTTATCCTTGTTAAAATTGAAATAGTAGGTTTGTCATTGCTAATTAACTTCCTTAAAACAACTGAGAAATTTTGCTTGCAATTTCGTAAATTAAAGGTGAGAGTTATACATATACATATTCTGGGTGCGCTACGCGGCCTTTTAATACAGTACCGGCGAAAGCTCTCCTCGCTTTTTTTCAGGATTATTTCCCCGGTGGGCGGGTCTGTATTTTGAAGGCTAGATGTGTGCTGTTCTTTTTATTTTTTTAAGTACGGATTTTGGCCCGGGGTGGTCATTCTGAAAAAGAAGGGGGATTAAGGGTGTTTTTCGTTACAAACTCAAGCTGGAAAAAGTCATGAAAGTTCGCGGCCATCTTCTCACGGATGCCCACCAAAAGGAACGAAAGTGTAACGCCTGAAAGCTGTACGAACGGCATCTGGCAAAACAAAGGTGGATGTACGTCATAACGCTCGATGAAGCATGGGTTTATCTTTCCGACTGCGGCAAACCGAGAGCCATCATGCACCGAGAGAAAGGCGCCAAGAACTTCAGAAGGGGGTCCGTGTCTGCAAAGAATCCTTCCCAAAAGGGTTCATGGTCGTTACTGGCTACTGTTACCGAGGTAAACTGAAGATTCGTAGAGTGGCGAAGAACTGGAAAATAAATTCGCAGTATTTTCAGGAGCAGATCTTGCGGCCGATCTACCAGCATGAGATTCCAACAACGTACGGAATTGACGCCAATCTGGTGCGCATTCATATGGACAAGGCCTCATCACATACCTCACGATCGTCCCTCGTATTCTACAGGGAGATGGAGGAGGTAAGTGGTATACAAGTGATACCTTTCAATGAGGTACCTGTTAAATCTCCAGATACAAGTCCTATGAACTATTGTGGATTTGGATTGCTGAAGCGGGCTTTGGGAAAACGGCGTGTGGTAACTGTGGAAGGACTTTGGAAAGCTTTGCAAAGGAAATAGGACAAGATTCCCCTCCCAGTTCTTCAGATAAGTCTATTACAGTGTAAATTACGCTGCCGGGCTATTGTTAGGAACCAAAGGAAACACACCGAGCACTTACGGACCTGGAGCCATGGATTCTTCTAAATTTTTAAGTAAGTCGAAATTTGCCAAATGTAGACTGAACAACCTCTGTAGAACAAATACAGGAAGTTTGTGTATTATTGTTGGAAATTACACATTTTAAAACTGCACATATAATAATCTCTTTTCTCCCACCTTCGTTTCAGTGAA
This sequence comes from Thermobia domestica, assembly GCF_964235325.1. Classification (NCBI taxonomy): domain Eukaryota; kingdom Metazoa; phylum Arthropoda; class Insecta; order Zygentoma; family Lepismatidae; genus Thermobia; species Thermobia domestica. The sequence continues at coordinate 3,997 of NW_027657480.1, read as the reverse complement.
GTAACTCTTGCTGTAAAATAATAATAATAATAATAATAATAATAATAATAATAATAATAATAATAATAATAATAATAATAATAATAATAATAATAATAATAATAATTATTATTATTATTATTATTATTGCAGAATTTGATGAGTTGATAGAGTACACTGTTCTAATTTTGCGATTACAGAGACAAGCTTAAATTATAGTACTATACTACTTATTGAACTTCTTCACTGTATCCAATATTTATTACAAACTGTAAAGATGCCGAATCAACTTTATTAGAACTATTTGTTAACAAATTGGCCTTGCATGACTACAACTAATTTATATTGATTTCAACTTTAAGTTCTTATTTCATGACATATAATTCAAATCATAGACTATAATTATTTCTAGTACATATCAGTTTATACTATGCAAAAAGTGTACAGAACAATTATATCATTTCACTTTCGCACCACGCACAAGTATTACAATATATGCCAATTTTATGTTATAAATCCTCGTGGATTTAAACTAATTCAAGAAACAAACAAAAACAGATTTGTCCCTAAATACCTATTACTACAAAAATTCGATAAAATAAAATTAAACCTTTCAGTTTCACATCCCATGGTTATGCGATGCAAGCTAAAACTGGTTATTATGAGAATGCATGAAATGATTTGTTAAAGAAAGTGGGAAAAAACGAAGGAACCCCGAGAAGACCCCCCCCACACTGTATTTTGTCCAAACAAAGATTACATTGCGCAAGCTGCGATCGAACCAGCAACCACAAGCATCCGAGACGAATGCTCCATTACTTTTCTGACACTGTTTTGAATTGGTTCTTATAGAATGATAGTATACATTTGTACGAAGTACATGCTTAACACAACATCAATAGGTATTAAGGTAAGAATATAACGTCCTAAAAGTACAAAGAATAATAACAATGAATGAATGAATGAATATAGGGATACATGTACCAATATTCTTAATCCCTGGCGCAAATCCCGGGGGGGTGAGGGGGACATGTCCCCTCCAATTTTTGACCTGGGGGACTGTCCCCCCAATAATCTGACTTAAAAAGTGCTTTTTGGGATAAGTGTGATGATTTCTGTCCGACTGCCACAAAGGAATGTGAGATGAAATTGAGTTCTCTTGGCTTTTCCATTTCTTTTAAAAAGAATCGTATTCTGTAGTATTTCAAACTGAGCTTCGTGTTGTAGTGCGTTTAGTAGTCTCATCAATATGTATTAATTCCACTTCCGCTACTTGGGCACAAATTGCAATAAACGCCAGAGGAGGATATGCCCCCTTCTTCATGCTAGAAAGTTATTGTCTTACAAGGGAACCTTCCGAAAATGATACTTGCAGTGAAAGATGTGACCTATGCCAATTGAAAGAGCTGTAACAGAGATGAGCATTCCCAAAAAATTAGCTGCCCATAGCAATAGGTTCAAGAAATATAAGGGGTGGAAGTTCGGGAAACAGCAAGGTTGGATAAGAGGGGATAAGTGCAAATTCCGCAAAAAAAAGGGGGGGCACGGCAAACTACAATGCTGACAAGTGATGTATAGAAAGAGACTTGCCACAGTAGGGAACAAATGAAGGCCACCAGTGGGGTTAACAGTGTTGCCAACTGCAATGAAAAGTACATGTTTTGCAAAGACTACTATATGAAGTGAGTGCAATATTCAGTGTCAACCTGTCATGTAGAACATAAGATATGACGTGTATAATCAGTGGTACAATCTAACAAAAGAAAATAAGAAAAGAAAAGTACGAAAAATACGGAAAAGACGGAGTTGGCCATAATGCGCCACATTTGATCACGAGTTGTGCATATTAGAATGAACAAAACAAGAACGTACCAACTATGCAGGAAACCGACGTACCTAGAGTCGAAAAGAAAATCGAGTTCCAAAGTTGGCAACACTGGCCATGACAATCCAAACAATTCTAATATAGTTAGGCCACTCGCTTCACAAAAGGAAAATTCCGGCAACAGGCATTAGCCTTCGCATCATTTGTGCATGCACGTCAACATTGTACGTGCAATTTGTTCGATGAGACAATGGTCCAAACAGAAGATACATTTGCAGTGAGCACAGCGGAATTCTGCCAATCCGTCACACATGGCACAATGGTCGCTTGTGAATGTCTCGAAACAGTACTCTAGAAGTGTCGGAACCTTTGGTTGTCTTTCTATAACATATCCACACCTTTAGAAAGCAAACATAATCAAAGGATTGAATAAACATGCCGTAAACTGGTAATGGGTTAAGGCTTGAAGTTTCAGAAAATTTTCGCGGAACCAAATGTTAAAGTGAGTATCTGATAACACAAACTCTATAACGTAGCGCACAAAGTTCTTGTATGGTCTAAAAACATAAACATCAAGTGGTTGTATCAGACCCGTACAACCAGGAAGGATCAGCTCAATTCCTCCGGATGGTACATGTTCGCTGTCCAAGAATCAACAAGTTGCACAACATGAGTTAGGTTTCTTTCTGCCAAACTTGGCCAAAACACGTTGACATAAAACACGCTTAAATCACTCTTTCGCATGTTTGTGGTTGTATTTGGGGAGGCCCTAATATACGGAAGAGTTGACAAAAGTCTTTGGTCTTCTAGGGTAATGTTCATTTGCCTTCTGCCACTTCTACATACATTGGTGACAAGAGAGTTACATCAGCAGAGATGACAGGCATTATCATATACGAATGTGATGAAGACGTGATGACGAAAGAAACCTAACTGATGTTGTGCAACTTGTTGATTCTTGGACAGCGAACAAAGACACCAACTTGCTCTACGAGCATGTACCATCCGGAGTGAATTTCAAAGTTGAGCTGATCCTTCCAGGTTGTACGGGTCTGATACAACCACTTGATGTTTATGTTTTTAGACCATACAAGAACTTTGTGCACTACGTTATAGAGCTTGTGTTATCAGATACTCACTTTAACATTTGGTCCCGCGAGGATTTTCTGAAACTTCAAGCCTTAACCCATTACCAGTTTACGGCATGTTTATTCAATCCTTTGATTATGTTTGCTTTCTAAATGTGTGGATATGTGATAGAAAGACCACCAAAGGTTCCGACACCTATAGAGTACTGTTTCAAGACATTCACAGGCGATCATCGTATCATGTGTGACGGATAGGCAGTATTCCGCTGTGCTCATTGCAAATGTGTCTTCTGTTTGGACCATTGTCTCATCGAACAATTGCACGTACAATGTTGACGAGCATGCACAAATGATGCGAAGGCTAATGCCTGTTGCCGGAATTTTCCTTTTGTGAAGCGAGTGGCCTAACTATATTAGAATTGTTTGGATTGTCATGGCCAGTGTTGACAACTTTGGAACTCGTTTTTCTTTTCGACTCTAGATACGTCGGTTTCTTGCATAGTTGGCACTTTCTTGTTTTGTTCATTCTAATATGCACAACTCGTGATCAAATGTGGCGCATTATGGCCAACTCCGTCTTTTCCGTATTTTTCGTACTTTTCTTTTCTTATTTTCTTTTGTTAGATTGTACCACTGATTATACACGTCATATCTTATGTTCTACATGACAGGTTGACACTGAATATTGCACTCACTTCATATAGTGGTCTTTGCAAAACATGTACTTTTCATTGCAGTTGGCAACACTGTTAACCCCACTGGTGGCCTTCATTTGTTCCCTACTGTGGCAAGTCTCTTTCTATACATCACTTGTCAGCATTGTAGTTTGCCGTGCCCTTTTTTTTTTTTTTTTTTTTTTTTTTTGCGGAATTTGCACTTATCCCCTCTTATCCAACCTTGCTGTTTCCCGAACTTCCACCCCTTATATTTCTTGAACCTATTGCTATGGGCAGCTAATTTTTTGGGAATGCTCATCTCTGTTACAGCTCTTTCAATTGGCATAGGTCACATCTTTCACTGCAAGTATCATTTTCGGAAGGTTCCCTTGTTAGCTGTAGGTACGGGCACAAATTCCGGGGAAATGGGGAGACATGTCCCCCCAACA
>NW_027657479.1:0-27294 GCF_964235325.1 Thermobia domestica | reverse complement strand
CTAATATTCGAATAAATATTTGAATGTTCGAATGATGAGTGATTCGGATGTTCATAGTGCCACTATGTCCTATCGAGTTTACTATCACGAACCACGTATGAAATTGTATATAAATAAATAAAAATAAATCCTTTATTAAGTATTGATTACAGGAAAAAGGCAAACTTACATTCTTTAATGTACACAATGAAATGTATGAAAGATATTTTTAAGATATGTTTCACTTACCCTTTATAACGCAAGGTAGTTTTCAGTGTAGCATCCTCTTCAGCTGCGAGATAACGTAAGGCAGATGATCATTCAGTCGTGAAGCACTAAAATGTAATATACATTTTAACTATTATCGATAAGAATTATTTACTGCAGGGATGCAAATAAAGTGAGGCAAATTAGTAAATAAAAACCGATACTGTAACTGATAATGTAATTACGTATCTGTATTAGTTGTATATACAGTAATCGCACGATTATCCGCGGAGTTGGATGTTGGCATAATCGCGCATAATCAGCAGTATGAGCAGAAAAGGGAAATGAAATGAAATCTTTAGATTTACGTCGCATACTTATACCGGTTACGCTAAAGGAGACGGTGATGATGAGTACTGAATGAAGAAAGTGGGAGGAAACGGGAGAAACCCGAGAAAACCCATGAGCACGGTCTTTATGCACGACAAAGTTCACACGGCACGAGCTGGGATTGAACCAGGGACCCCAAGCACCGGAGGCCAAAAAAGGGACAAAAAGTCTTTCGTGCAACTTTCGTTTTCGGTAAAAAGTTTACACATAATTTAGAAAGAGTAGTTTTCTGGTCTTTTTATTTCACAAGTTGGTTCATGTCTATATTTTTTACATGCATAAAAAATTTTTCAACTCCCTTGCTTAGTTCCTGTTAAAGACCTCTACCTCTGATTGTATTTTTTGCACATATTCTTATTGTTTTCAGACAACATTTCTAAGAGCGTAATTTATCGTCAGCAAGAAAAGAAAAGGAAAGCCTCGGATAGTGGAATGTGTACTGTATATATATATATATATATATATATATATATATATATATATATATATATATATATATATATATATATATATATATACGTATTAGTATATAGTTTTATTTTATACGTCTCCTATTATTACACAATGTGCAGATATTGTGAAAGCGCAAGTAAATATGTATAACTCCCCGTTCTGCACTTAATAACTTGAAAGAAGTTCGGGGAAGGTAGTGTAACAGAAAGTGCAAACAGAAATGAGGGTTTACAGGCATTTAATATTATTCCGTAGTAGTATGATTTTTTGTAAAATATATATATATATATATATATATATATATATATATATATATATATATATATATATATATATATATATATATATATATAAACATACATATTCAATGATATAGTAAGAGGTTAGCAGCACTGATAGAACTGCAGAAAGTACAAAACCGTTAATAAGAAAGAGAGAGAGATGGTGGCCGCTTTTGTGCTTTTCATTGGCTAATTCCGAATTGCGCGCGAATACGTACGAGATTTCTTTCTTTTTCCTCTTCGCAGCCCAGATGTTGCCAATTAGAAGTTTTTAGTACTACATTTGTATGAAAATGTTGCCTTTAAGAAATGTGGTTTGCATACGGAGAAAAGAGCAAAATGAATATTTATCTTAGTGGGCATGAAAAAAGACGAAACATTTTGCAAGATGGACACACGAACTTCCTTAATGCAGGCGTTCAGTACATTATTGTAAAGAAAAAAACACTAAAAAGAATTACTTCAATATCCCTAGCAACATTCAACAATTCATAGAGAAAAATCTTTATTTTGAGAACAATGGAAAACTATGTAATTGTAGATAACTACTAAATTTAATGATTAAGGAAAACGTTTAGGCCCGGCCCTTCAGAAAGAAAGTGCACAGAATTTTCTCTCATGGAAGCAATTGCAAAATCAACATTTTGTTTGCAGTTATAATTAGAGGATCTATATACAGGGTGTTCGAAAAAGAATGTATCCTCTTGAAAGAAAATATTCTCTGGGCCCCTAATCCTTTATATACCGAAAGGAAGTTTGTATAGCATTTTTTCTTACCTTCGTTAGAAGAATTGAAAGTGACTACTATCGTGACACGGGAGATATTTGATCGATAGTCGAATTACTCCCATGCTCGAATGAACACGTCTCTTGTAAGGAGAGGAAAGGCTTCTGTGATCCGCTATCGCAGCTGTGTCATATCTGCAGAGAATGTTAGGACACAAACGTGATCTTTGAGAGCCTCGTGAAAAGAAGTCGCATAGTATCATGTGTGGAGACATCGGGGCCATCTGAAGAACGCTTCATCATTAGGACCAAGGGCGAGTTACGAAACACTCTGGGATATATTTATTAACATAACTTCTCGTCATTCTGCAAGTGTGGTGGAGCTCCATCCTATTGGAAAAGGAAACCTCGGGAGCCCTCTTCATGTGTAGGTATCGTTCACATCTGAAGCATGTGAAGATAGATTACTGTACTATCGTGTACCTAAAATCATTTTCTACGAATACGAACATGTCTACACTGAAGGCAGTGCAGCTCTTTTTCTCTTTTTTTTTTGGTCATGTATTGTAACGCGGGGCAATGCACACAATAACATGTAATGTTGTGTATCATCATAAAGGGCCAGGGCGATGATTGGATCTTGATGGACGTGGAGAACTGATAGGTGATGTGAGTGGTATTGTGATCTATGGTTGTATGTTTACTGATGAATGCATAAGGAGAGGTGAAGGGGTTGCCTTTTTTTTTATGTCGATCGGCAGGGAAGCGATTGGGAAACTTTTGACTTTGTTTTTCAACCGAATATATTGATTGAATAGGTCGCCGACAATTTTACGGGGCGTCACGTCGTTGCCTTTTTCATGTCGATCGCGAGCGAAGCGAGCGTTTTTTTTTTTTTTTTTTTTTACCGACAATATGTATTGAATCGGTTGCCAACACCTTTAGGGGCGCGTCACGTCCTTCTTTCTGTGCTGATCGCGAGCGAAGCGAGCGCGAAATTTTTGACTTTTTTTTTTTTTTTTTTACCCACAATATTTATTCAATCGGTCGCCAACACTTTTAGGGGTGCGTCACGTCCTCTTTTCTCTGCTGATCGCGAGCGAAGCGAGCGCGAAATTTTGACCTTTTTTTCTCTTTTTAATTCTTTTTTTTTTCTTTAAGAAAAAATATTGATTTCATAGGTCGCCAACATTTTTACGGGATGGAACATCGTTTATTTGTTTTTCCAACCGTCTTTCTGTCTTGAGCCCCCGCCAAGTTAACTTTATGGTGGACAAAAACTATGTGCGGTGGGTTACCGCGGGGTTCTCCCGTTTCCTCCCACTTTCTTCATTCCACCACCATTTCAATCATTTCTCATAATCAGCGCCTCTTTTAGCCTAAGCGGCATAACGTGGGACGTAAAACAAAGATTTCCTTTAGTTGCTTTCTGTCTTGATTACGAGCGCGAAATTTTTTACTTTTTTTTTCTTTCTTTTGATATTATTCATTTAATAGGACGGCAACACCTTTACGGGCCGCCGCGTCGTCGTTTACACTTCTTCAGCCCATATTCTTTCTGCTTGTTCGTTTTCCGGCATCTTGTTATCACCGCCCGCGGGAATGCCTATGTCTTTCATCGCTTTTTGAAGCAAATCTTTAATAAATATGCACTCTCACATTTCTACTAATATGCATACCACAGTGGATAGACTGTAACTAGGAAAGCAGAAGCCTGCATATCATATTATTTAACAGTTGAAAGTGAACTGCCATTTTAAGTTTGATTTTGATCAGATGAGTGCAGTTCAACTCGTCGACAATTGTGAAGATTCTCGAGGTTAGGGACCATCCATTTTGTGCTTTGTAATGAAAATGGCTGCAGCCAAACTTCTCTGATCTGAATGAAACTTGGCATGATGATACATCTTGACCTGCTCTACAAGTTTATTTAGTATTTTCCGTTGCGCAGGCTTTTGCTTCTCCAGGTTCTCCCATGGAACTGAGAAACGTATTCAGTCGAACTTCTGCGGTAAGTCAGTATATCATCCTGAGAAGTTTGATCGAGATAGCAGAGGTTCGACTATTCGTTTTTCAATTCCATGTGATATTACAACACGGTGAACTAAATTTATATAGAAACACTTTGATTTTGTTTTGTTTTTTGCTAGCATTAAACTGAGAAAATGTTATTGAATAGACAGAGAACACCACTCAAAGAAAAGTACATCATAAGAATATATATATGGTTGCTGTGGTTCTCGGTTTAATTTGCTAGTTAAGAAACTTGCTCTAAATAAGTACATCTTACAGGTGAAAAACTAAGCCAGGCGATAGAATTAAATATAAAGTTATACACTTTTATTTTACGTTTACTAGTGTTGGGTTACTACTGTAAAATAAGTCAGTATATATGAAAGATAACTGTATTAGGTACTATTTTCCACCGGCGGTGTATTCTTGCATAGTGTACTTAATGTTTACAAGCGGGGCGCTACTAGTATGGATGCATGACAAGTGCTATTGAAACTCGAAAACTAACTGGTTTCCACTACCCTTGCTTATACGTATACCCGCGTCGCCTTCGCTCCTGTTCACTTTGGACGCACATTCTTGCTATCGCTCAGGCCCCCAGCTTTCTCCTGTTTTGGCTCCCTTAAATAGTATTCGTGCTTTTTATTGGCCACCTGGCAAAGCACTTGTAATGATTTTACACCAGTAACTCTAAAATACATGTGTATTACTTTATTTAATTCTGTCGTCTGCAGAATTTTTTTTTTTTTTCGTACAAATATGCCTTTTCATGCAGAACACTGAATTTTGCCTGTAAATTTTTGAGAATATGCTGTGACGAAACTTGAGCACCGTTCTTCTTTTCTTTCTTATCACGAGTCTTCTTTAGCCTAATGAGCACAATCATCACACGATAACGACTATTCTTTTCATTTAACTTGTAAACAAGTTGAACTAATAATAATAATTGATGTACAAAGGAGAAGTGTCCTACATATTTGAGGTAAAAAATAAAATAAATATACTTCTACTTCATCCGTGTTTACAAAGTTAAATGTTATCGATTTACAAAAAATGGTCACCTATCCACACACTGACCAGGCTCGACACTGCTTGACCATACATATTAAAACATCGGTCCCACTGAATACACAAGTAGTAAGCACATTCACATAAAAATAATTAGGATTACAGTATATAAAATGTGTTAATTAAAATAGCAAATGCCTTACCTTATCACAGGCGATCCAAAGCCACTGCACATCATCTGCTACGCACACTATATTCCTCCAATATTTCACTCACTTCCTATATCACGCAACAGAAAATATTAATAAAATTCACTTAGCAACATTTTCATTTTTAATCAACAATACGTATAACAATTAAGAATAAAATTAATTGTGAGCACATTGTTATAATTAGAATACTGTTTTTATTCGTTTACAAATATGGGATTAATATAGAGCTGGCAGCAACAATATATACAACTCATCCTGTATGTATCGTAAATCCTAACTTGAGAAGACATCTCTGACGCAAACAATGAGACAAGAAATCAAATACTATATCCGACACATTTGGGGTTTATTGAACTTCAATGTTGGAAGATACCACCTTGTCGGTAGTACAAATGTAATATCCTTACAACACGCGGAACTTTTGCCAGGCATATCTAGGAATTTGGGAAGATTAATTGATATCCTTAATGTGCAATGTATGATTATGACGCATTGTTATGTACACGCAGACGGAACCAGGACAATCTATAGATGACATTTGCACTGTGTTTGGACAATTTGTTCGCAGAAAGTAACCGTTTTTGTCTATGAATACTTGAGAACATGGAAGGTATGAGATATACATTTTATGCGCAAATATTATAATACAAATCATTGTTAGTTTGGTGGATGCGTGAAAGAAAGAAAAGGAGTAGATTTTTGCAGACGTCCGGATATAAAGCGAGAACTGAGAATACGCATCTATAACATCTATTTTCTTTGTGTTAATGATATCGATGAACTAAACGGGGAAACTAAAATACAACTGTTTGCAGTATAATTCGAAGTATAGTCAAGTGCAGAGGCGTACTCACGGGGTGTCCACCGGGTGCGGACTCCTCGCAAAAGTTCCTAAGTGAACATACATTTGCAGACTTTCTCATTAAATGTAGTTATTAACAGGGAAAATATTGATGTATCATCAATATAAATCTGATCTTACACTTCATCTGTACTCTGTCTGTATCATGTTTTTGTGAAAAAGTAAGTGGAATATTTATCGTGTTTTCGAATGCAGAATAATAGTATATAGACATAGTGGCTTGTAGTATTGGAACCTTGCCCCCCGAAGCTTGGATCCCTTAGAAGAAAAAAAAAATGCATGCGCGCCTGGTGAAATGGTTAACGAATTCAGTTCACTCGATGAATCGACAGATAGTAATACACATTTCGACAGATCGACAGCATTCGACAGATACAGACATATGAAAGTAGCACAAGAATTAGGCGAAAGTCCGTGCGTTTCCTCAATTCACGTAGGAAACAACAGAAAATATCAACTACCATAAAATAATCCGTATATATATTTAATTTATTTGGAATAAAATAAATATAGAAACAACCTGTTCATACATAACTACGGTAAGTGCGTTAATTGCTAACGTAAGAACAAATATGAAACAAGGCACAAAATAAAAAAGAAAAATAAAGTTAAAGGGAATAAATATTTAGGCTTGATTGTCATTCGTATTAAGAAGCTGGGTAATAAAATGTTAAAATCTACAGAAAATTATGAAATTAAATCAGGATTTGAAATAAAAGTCTATACATTGGAAGTAGGCCAGGGAGTTTGCAAGGCAGATGTGTGCGACACGCGTTACTTTATAGATTCCCTTCATTGAACTATAGTAAGCAGTACGAAGATGGTACTTTGCGTATAATCACAGGAAGGATTGAAGTTAATTACCATGGTAATATAATTATTTATTGATAAGTATTTCCATGTTAAATTATGAAAATTATAAGCACAAGGAGGGTGAAAAAGTAGTGTGACCGACTTAGCAATGACTGAAACATAAAATAGAAAAGCGAATAAAAACAAATGCCTTTTGAGTTATGTGGAATAAAGTTTCTTCTAGCCAGTAAGGAAGAATAGGATCTGGTGCATTCATTGAATACCTGAAAAAAATCGTTTATCAAAATAGAAGGAAACACACTTATCGTTGTGGCAACTACGAACTTCTGTTTACCTCAGCCCGCCTCAGCAAGTGCTTTCTATCCGGTCCGCGCTCCGTAACCAAACTCAACGCTGCCTGCCAGCGAAAATTTCATTCTTCAGTATCGTTGAGTTTATTGCAGAAAGCAATGGCAGATACGGCATCAGCACCTGCAGCCCCGGCACAGGCTTCTCCTAAGAAGTCTGCAAAGCCTAAGAAACCAAAAACAACACCTTCTCATCCAAGAACATCAGAAATGGTGAACAACGCCATCAAGAATTTGAAGGAAAGGGGAGGAAGTTCACTGCAAGCTATTAAGAAATACATCTCTCAGAACTACAAAGTGGATGCCGAGAAGCTTGCTCCATTTATCAAGAAATACTTGAGAAGTGCAGTTGCTTCTGGGTCTTTGGTTCAGACCAAGGGAAAAGGTGCATCTGGATCGTTTAAGCTTAGTGCTTCATCGCTGAAGGAGAAGCCTGAAGGTGGATCTTCAACCAAGGCGAAACGATCAGCATCAAAGGAGAAGAAGCCTGCGAAAAAGCCAGCAGCTAAACGTCCCAAGAAGACTGGTGAAAAGAAAAAGGCTGCTGCTCCCAAACCTAAGAAATCACCATCTAAAGTGAAGAAGGCAAAAACTCCCAAGAAGCCAAAGGCCCCGAAGCCAAAGAAGGCTACAGCAAAACCGAAAAGTGCTAAGAAGGCTGCACCAAAGAAGAAGTAAATGTGTCAGTAAATCATCTGACATTTTAAAACGGCTCTTTTTAGAGCCATCAAATACTTTGAGAAGAGTAAAATTGTGCTTTTCCTATCATTATCACATGTTCATTCATAGCAATGTATAGTATACACGCAAGGGACTTTGAGTTTTCTTTTTAACCGAAGCACTTCTTGATGTAAGTGCTTTATAACAGAGGGGAATTGAGGGTGGGGAAAGAAAGCTTTCACGGGTGTCAAGAATGGTGTACTCGAAAAAAAATGGGGAACACATTACGTAATGTCAATTTGTGATCACTTACTTTTTCCTTGTTCCTATCTTCAAGTAGCGAAACAGTACAGAAAACGCACTTAATGCATTTGTTAGAAAAACTTTTGCAGGCTGACTGGGTTCGATTCTCGGTGGGAGCTCAAATGTTTCGCATTGCACGTTAATAAGTAGGTCCACGTTTGAAACAGCCTTGCTGCTGAAAGGGACACTAAACTAAAATCAACTCTTTTCAAGGCTGGGGTGAAAGAAATGTTCGAACTTATTACAACTCGTGAAAGTGAAGTAGACTGTTTCAATTTAACGTCGTACTATTATGATTTTTATGATAAAGGAGACGGGTGATTACGCCTAATGAATGATGGAAATACTGGTGTAATGAGAAAGTGTTAGGAAAAGGGAACACGCTAATAACCACGGATACCGTCTTATAATTCGTAATATTGCTATAAAGAAAAATAGTAACACCAGCAGAAATGTAGGTGTACAATTGAACTGATGTTAAGTACAAACAGACACTTAAAGAAAGTTTAGTTTAACGTTTGCATTCAACAGCAGCGACCTCTGAGAAAATATTACTTTTGCTACCTTGGAAGAAGTACATATTTCGCCTGCGAGTTCTATGAGATTAATAACGTTGAGAAGGGCAAACAGTGGTTGAATCGAAGTTAACTTATGCAACATATGGCAAAATCGAATCCTTGACCACATAAAACGAAGATAATCAATCGGTAAACATAGGGGAAAACTAAAGAATATACTTGAAAGATAGGATGATATACGAAACGAGAGGAAAACGAAGGTAGATGTATTAACTATGCAACATACGGCGTGAGAATTTAAAAAAAAAAGATAACAAGTATGGACAAGATCCTTGTTAGGATAACAGCATCTCTAAGTAGTGTATTGGTCCTAAAAAGGACCGTTTTTGAACTCAGTGCCAGAACTTCAAACTTAAGCACGTTCCCCACGGATGCGGCGAGCAAGCTGAATGTCCTTAGGCATGATTGTGACTCTCTTTGCGTGAATAGCACACAAGTTGGTGTCTTCGAAAAGCCCTACAAGGTAAGCTTCACTTGCCTCCTGTAAAGCCATGACAGCTGAGCTTTGGAAGCGAAGATCTGTCTTGAAATCTTGTGCAATTTCTCGGACGAGTCGTTGGAAGGGCAGCTTGCGGATGAGCAATTCAGTGCTCTTCTGGTAACGACGAATTTCTCGGAGAGCCACAGTACCAGGCCTGTAACGATGGGGCTTTTTCACTCCACCGGTAGCTGGAGCACTCTTTCTTGCAGCTTTGGTGGCAAGCTGCTTTCGAGGAGCTTTGCCTCCAGTAGATTTCCTAGCTGTCTGCTTGGTACGTGCCATTGCAACTGTCACGACTTGTTTCAAATAATTGCGCGCTGAATGAAGTCAAGTTATATAAAGAGCAAAACCGTTAAATCAAGCTATTTCTCATTGGATAAAGTCAGTCGAAAAGGACAGTTCTCATTGGCTTAGACACGTTTTGTGTTTTTCCTCCGTGCTTTCCCTGCATGATCGAAGGAACAAAACCACGAGTCTTGGGCTGCTTGGGCTTGTATTTCTCGTGTGTGGTGAGCGAAGCAGTAACATATCGAAATGACAGGACGTGGAAAAGGAGGCAAGGGTCTTGGCAAAGGAGGTGCCAAGCGCCACCGTAAAGTTCTTCGTGACAACATCCAGGGTATCACCAAACCCGCTATTAGGCGTCTTGCTCGCCGTGGTGGTGTGAAGCGTATCTCTGGTCTCATTTATGAAGAGACCCGAGGAGTATTGAAAGTATTCCTGGAGAACGTAATCAGAGATGCTGTTACATACACAGAACACGCCAAGAGGAAGACAGTGACAGCTATGGATGTTGTGTATGCCTTGAAGAGGCAAGGAAGAACCCTGTACGGTTTCGGAGGTTAAGTTGGGGTTCCTCCTATTTTGGATATAAAATTGGCATAAACGGCTCTTTTCAGAGCCAACAAATTTATATAAAGGGAAAGATTTACTTTGTGCGATTTTCTGTTAGATTATAAGAATTCGTGTAACTACATTAAAGCCTTTTGATGCACACAAAATTACAGACGTAGAGAGATTAATTTGAGAAAATCATACGTTTTTTTTTACATTATGTACGTTCATGTATACGTATTCATATGTAGCAGTATTAATGCTGGAGAAGGGGTTCTGGTTGGAAATTGGCGATTTGTTGGAAGTAGCGAGCATGAGAGATGCGAAACGCAAGTCGGAATTTCTGTTCTGACAGTAGGATGTACGTATAGAGGCTTATACAACTTCTATACTGTGCTGTGAGGGGCGAATAATGCGTTAGAAACCTGAATCTTGTCCTTTATCTTGTTTACGTGGTCTTGGGTTCGATTTTTTTCTTTTGCGGTAGTGTCTATTGTGATTTACATGTAAATTAATGACACTTCGTAGCGGGTTAGTAAAATAAAGAGTAATACAAATATGAGATGTAGGTTAATGCATTGTATACTTCACATTATTTACTAAAGAAAGGCAGTAGTTACAAGAAACCTAGGCTCGCTCGTTGGGCACAGTAGCAAATGAGTTCTGAGATCAGAGAATAAGAGTAGTTGCGTATTACAAACCATATACATATAACACATATCACACAAATATGAATATCGACCTTGCAAAGAATAAATCGTACTTAAGTGTGCATTTAATGTCATTACTATGTTGCAAAAGAAATTTAGGAAAGTTTTTTGATCCGCTCTGTTCATGATGTCATTGGGGCATAGTAATGAACAATAATAAATGTCGAGAACATATTGAACAGAGTAATTTCAGCCAAGCCAACGCAAGAGAGAAACATGAGTGCTTTAAGAATGTTGGAAATTCCTTTGTCTAGCATGAAGTACATGAGAATATGTGGTATGAGGTTTTCTTCCATTGCTGAGAATCTGGGCTCGACTGTCCTGTCCTCTGGGTAATATGAGCCCGATGTACGCAAATATCAAAAAAATGTAGCTAGCGACAATACAAAAGGTAATGATCTTATAATTAATAATGTAGTGGGAACTAAGCACATCGCTGTTTGGAGTATTCTAAAGATAGTGTGACTTCCTATGGGCTTCAATTACGATCGACGACTACACATACTAATTAATCGAATAGCAGCGAGAATTTCGAATGACACTAAGCAACTATCTCAGACACTTTTGATGAGTCTGTATATCGAAAACAATTCATTTCAATCGTAAATCTCCTCTATAAAGGGGTTTGTGGCCCTCATAAGGGCCGATTTGTATGAGATATAGGTCTTACATTTATGCCTTCTTCTCAGTTTTCTTGGGCAGAAGTACAGCTTGAATGTTGGGCAAAACACCACCCTGAGCGATTGTAACTCCAGACAACAACTTGTTTAATTCCTCGTCGTTACGGATAGCTAACTGCAGATGACGTGGAATAATCCTAGTCTTCTTGTTGTCACGAGCAGCGTTGCCTGCCAACTCAAGAACTTCAGCTGCCAGGTATTCCATGACTGCAGCCAAATACACGGGAGCGCCAGCACCAACTCGTTCGGCATAGTTACCCTTTCGCAAAAGACGATGGATTCTGCCTACTGGGAATTGAAGGCCAGCCCTGCTGGAGCGGGACTTGCTCTTTCCCTTGACTTTTCCACCTTTGCCGCGACCAGACATTGTTCAATATTCTTTCGTAATAAGATGAGAGGAAAAATTGCGGCCTCCACAGGTCCACAGGTTAACATGACAAGTTGGTCGAGTGTGAGTACCGGGCTAGAAGCCCCTGCCTCTTATATGAGATGATAATCCATTTGAAGTAACGGCATGTGAAGTGATGACCAAATCAGCCACTGTCGCTGATCGCCAGGGAATGTGGAGTCTGGTAGAAGTCCTGTATAGTGCCTGGGGAGCTGTGAGTCTGGTCGTTGCTGATGAGAGAGTATTAGCACTGGAAGCTTGGAAGAGTCCTGATTGGCAGCGGCGATGACCAATGAGGCAGCCTGGAGTGGCCCTCATAAGGGTGTGGTCCTGTATGTATGGAAAGGTCGTGGTTAATTAAAGAATTCACTAAGCATGTCAATGAAGATTGACAGCTTGTTGAACATGTCTTTTTCTTCTTTCAATTTCGGCGTATACTTCTTGAGGAGAGGGAGTAGTCTGAATAGTTCAAAGTCCTTCAATATTTGAAGAAAATCTTTGAAGGAGGTTGCGGCAGTGTCTTCTGGTGCTGAAGGAGGTGTATCTTTCTTCGGAAGAGGAGGCCAGGAGGTCCGGTCGTCTGTACTGGAAAAAGTCTTGGTTGGCTTCATGGTTGATGGGGTCGTGGAAGTGTCCGTCGTTTCAGATGCAGGGGTCTTACCGTTTTTCCCCTGGAGAAGGCGTTGAATTTTAGGGCATCCTGAGTAGTTGGCGGGGTGATCTCCCGTGCAATTGACGCATTTAGCAGACGTTAATGTGTCCCTTTTTTCACAAGCAAAAGTCCAGTGGTTACCGGCGCACTTGACACATCTTGGTTGCGCTTGGCATGTGCTTTGGCCATGGCCAAAACGCTGGCATTTGTAGCACTGTAGATAGGCTTTGGAGTGATATGGCTCTACTTTAATCTTCATATGGAGGAGGAGATCTTCTTTAAAAAAGGAGTTGGCCCTGAGTGTTTTCCTCATTATCACTAGAAAAAGGGGGAACAAAGTTTTCCCCGACGGTTCGTGAGCGTTCCGCTTGGACAGTTGAATGATGGAAAGGACTGGATAGCCTTTTTCCTTCAGCTCGGAAATTATGGCATCCACAGCCGTGTCTAGAGGTAAGTGGCGAATCACTGCTTTAATGACATCTTTCTTCTTTTGTATTTCTGTGGCGTACTCAAGGTTTTCAGCAGAGCAGAAATCTTGGATAGCTTGGAAGTCTTCTTGAAGAGTGCATTTGATCTTGAGAAAACCTTTCATGAAACGAAAGGTGGGCGTTTCTTTACATTGTTTTTGCATCTTAGCTATGAGGTCGTAGCCCCGAGAGTACGGACAGTTGTAGATGTATAGCCAGGTCTTGGAAGATTCGCCAGTGGCATCCATCGGTTCGGGAGTGTTCTCAGCTCCAGCAAGGGCCGCAAATGTGTTGGAGGTAGGAATTGGTGTAACAGGTTCGGTAGATGGTTTACAAGTTCTCTTGGGTAGCTGAAACTCGTTGTTATGTGCTTCTGAAGATGAATGACGTGCTGAAGTAAAAGCGGTGGACTGTCTCTGAGTCACTGATTGGATCATTTGGAGGGCCATTTTGTTGTAGTCTGGCGAAGTCTGCTGTACCGAGGGAGAAGAGGAGACGGGCTGCGATGAGGGAGTAGGTTCCCCGTTTTGTTACTACTTCAAGCGTGCACCCGAGTGCATCAAATGAAAAGCAAGGCAGTTGGCGCGAATTGAAACACGTACTGTAATTTAAATGAAGTCGATAAATCGGCGGACACATCTAATTTTGCTGAACGAGTGAGTCATCATGCCACCAAAAACTAGCGGAAAGGCTGCAAAGAAGGCTGGTAAAGCCCAAAAGAATATCTCCAAGGGAGATAAGAAGAAGAAGAGGAGGAGGAAGGAGAGCTATGCCATTTACATCTACAAAGTTTTGAAGCAAGTGCATCCTGACACTGGCATATCTAGCAAAGCTATGAGTATCATGAACAGCTTTGTTAATGACATCTTCGAGCGTATTGCTGCTGAAGCTTCTCGTTTGGCCCATTACAATAAGCGGTCAACTATCACCAGCCGGGAAATCCAAACAGCTGTGCGCCTTCTTTTGCCTGGTGAACTTGCCAAGCACGCTGTAAGTGAGGGTACGAAGGCTGTTACCAAGTACACAAGCTCTAAGTAAAAATCTTCTTCAAGATTTTTCATTTCAAACGGTCCTTGTCAGGACCAACACATTATTCGAAAGAGTTAAATCACGAAATTTGCTTCATTCTGTTATGTAGAAACACCTTGAAATCCAATTTCTATATGCTGTTAGTAAAAAAGTAAAGCACATAGCGGAGATGTGTCGTGCTTGTATACGAAAGGCATTTACTCGCCGGAGATCTACACTTAGTCATAATAATTTACTTTTAAAAAGTGGTAATACATTCCGTGTTAAGTATAGTAGTAGGTGCACACGGATCGGAAATCAGGTTATTTTAATGTGCCGTGCAAATAAACAGGCTGTTAGTGTAAGAAATAGTGGGTATAACGCTTAGAATATCGATTAATCGCTATGAAATAATGTTGATAAATTATCTCTTGAAAGTACTATAAAATTAATGTTTCTAGTATTTTCGTACTTGAAGGATAATGAAATTTGAAAAAGAGATGCCAACAGCACCTGGTGTTCCCAGGCGGTCACCCATCCAAGTACTGACCAGGCCCGATGCTGCTTGACTTCGGTGATCGGACGAGAACCGGTATATTCAGCATGGTATGGCCGTTGGCAACTACCTTTTCTTCAATGTCCTGTTAAGGAAGTATGTTTTAAGTAAGAATTGACATTATTAACTATAAAGGCAAGCATATTAACGTCGTTAACATTACTTGGAATATACTAATATTCGAATAAATATTTGAATGTTCGAATGATGAGTGATTCGGATGTTCATAGTGCCACTATGTCCTATCGAGTTTACTATCACGAACCACGTATGAAATTGTATATAAATAAATAAAAATAAATCCTTTATTAAGTATTGATTACAGGAAAAAGGCAAACTTACATTCTTTAATGTACACAATGAAATGTATGAAAGATATTTTTAAGATATGTTTCACTTACCCTTTATAACGCAAGGTAGTTTTCAGTGTAGCATCCTCTTCAGCTGCGAGATAACGTAAGGCAGATGATCATTCAGTCGTGAAGCACTAAAATGTAATATACATTTTAACTATTATCGATAAGAATTATTTACTGCAGGGATGCAAATAAAGTGAGGCAAATTAGTAAATAAAAACCGATACTGTAACTGATAATGTAATTACGTATCTGTATTAGTTGTATATACAGTAATCGCACGATTATCCGCGGAGTTGGATGTTGGCATAATCGCGCATAATCAGCAGTATGAGCAGAAAAGGGAAATGAAATGAAATCTTTAGATTTACGTCGCATACTTATACCGGTTACGCTAAAGGAGACGGTGATGATGAGTACTGAATGAAGAAAGTGGGAGGAAACGGGAGAAACCCGAGAAAACCCATGAGCACGGTCTTTATGCACGACAAAGTTCACACGGCACGAGCTGGGATTGAACCAGGGACCCCAAGCACCGGAGGCCAAAAAAGGGACAAAAAGTCTTTCGTGCAACTTTCGTTTTCGGTAAAAAGTTTACACATAATTTAGAAAGAGTAGTTTTCTGGTCTTTTTATTTCACAAGTTGGTTCATGTCTATATTTTTTACATGCATAAAAAATTTTTCAACTCCCTTGCTTAGTTCCTGTTAAAGACCTCTACCTCTGATTGTATTTTTTGCACATATTCTTATTGTTTTCAGACAACATTTCTAAGAGCGTAATTTATCGTCAGCAAGAAAAGAAAAGGAAAGCCTCGGATAGTGGAATGTGTACTGTATATATATATATATATATATATATATATATATATATATATATATATATATATATATATATATATATATATACGTATTAGTATATAGTTTTATTTTATACGTCTCCTATTATTACACAATGTGCAGATATTGTGAAAGCGCAAGTAAATATGTATAACTCCCCGTTCTGCACTTAATAACTTGAAAGAAGTTCGGGGAAGGTAGTGTAACAGAAAGTGCAAACAGAAATGAGGGTTTACAGGCATTTAATATTATTCCGTAGTAGTATGATTTTTTGTAATATATATATATATATATATATATATATATATATATATATATATATATATATATATATATATATATATATATATATATATAAACATACATATTCAATGATATAGTAAGAGGTTAGCAGCACTGATAGAACTGCAGAAAGTACAAAACCGTTAATAAGAAAGAGAGAGAGATGGTGGCCGCTTTTGTGCTTTTCATTGGCTAATTCCGAATTGCGCGCGAATACGTACGAGATTTCTTTCTTTTTCCTCTTCGCAGCCCAGATGTTGCCAATTAGAAGTTTTTAGTACTACATTTGTATGAAAATGTTGCCTTTAAGAAATGTGGTTTGCATACGGAGAAAAGAGCAAAATGAATATTTATCTTAGTGGGCATGAAAAAAGACGAAACATTTTGCAAGATGGACACACGAACTTCCTTAATGCAGGCGTTCAGTACATTATTGTAAAGAAAAAAACACTAAAAAGAATTACTTCAATATCCCTAGCAACATTCAACAATTCATAGAGAAAAATCTTTATTTTGAGAACAATGGAAAACTATGTAATTGTAGATAACTACTAAATTTAATGATTAAGGAAAACGTTTAGGCCCGGCCCTTCAGAAAGAAAGTGCACAGAATTTTCTCTCATGGAAGCAATTGCAAAATCAACATTTTGTTTGCAGTTATAATTAGAGGATCTATATACAGGGTGTTCGAAAAAGAATGTATCCTCTTGAAAGAAAATATTCTCTGGGCCCCTAATCCTTTATATACCGAAAGGAAGTTTGTATAGCATTTTTTCTTACCTTCGTTAGAAGAATTGAAAGTGACTACTATCGTGACACGGGAGATATTTGATCGATAGTCGAATTACTCCCATGCTCGAATGAACACGTCTCTTGTAAGGAGAGGAAAGGCTTCTGTGATCCGCTATCGCAGCTGTGTCATATCTGCAGAGAATGTTAGGACACAAACGTGATCTTTGAGAGCCTCGTGAAAAGAAGTCGCATAGTATCATGTGTGGAGACATCGGGGCCATCTGAAGAACGCTTCATCATTAGGACCAAGGGCGAGTTACGAAACACTCTGGGATATATTTATTAACATAACTTCTCGTCATTCTGCAAGTGTGGTGGAGCTCCATCCTATTGGAAAAGGAAACCTCGGGAGCCCTCTTCATGTGTAGGTATCGTTCACATCTGAAGCATGTGAAGATAGATTACTGTACTATCGTGTACCTAAAATCATTTTCTACGAATACGAACATGTCTACACTGAAGGCAGTGCAGCTCTTTTTCTCTTTTTTTTTTGGTCATGTATTGTAACGCGGGGCAATGCACACAATAACATGTAATGTTGTGTATCATCATAAAGGGCCAGGGCGATGATTGGATCTTGATGGACGTGGAGAACTGATAGGTGATGTGAGTGGTATTGTGATCTATGGTTGTATGTTTACTGATGAATGCATAAGGAGAGGTGAAGGGGTTGCCTTTTTTTTTATGTCGATCGGCAGGGAAGCGATTGGGAAACTTTTGACTTTGTTTTTCAACCGAATATATTGATTGAATAGGTCGCCGACAATTTTACGGGGCGTCACGTCGTTGCCTTTTTCATGTCGATCGCGAGCGAAGCGAGCGTTTTTTTTTTTTTTTTTTTTTACCGACAATATGTATTGAATCGGTTGCCAACACCTTTAGGGGCGCGTCACGTCCTTCTTTCTGTGCTGATCGCGAGCGAAGCGAGCGCGAAATTTTTGACTTTTTTTTTTTTTTTTTTACCCACAATATTTATTCAATCGGTCGCCAACACTTTTAGGGGTGCGTCACGTCCTCTTTTCTCTGCTGATCGCGAGCGAAGCGAGCGCGAAATTTTGACCTTTTTTTCTCTTTTTAATTCTTTTTTTTTTCTTTAAGAAAAAATATTGATTTCATAGGTCGCCAACATTTTTACGGGATGGAACATCGTTTATTTGTTTTTCCAACCGTCTTTCTGTCTTGAGCCCCCGCCAAGTTAACTTTATGGTGGACAAAAACTATGTGCGGTGGGTTACCGCGGGGTTCTCCCGTTTCCTCCCACTTTCTTCATTCCACCACCATTTCAATCATTTCTCATAATCAGCGCCTCTTTTAGCCTAAGCGGCATAACGTGGGACGTAAAACAAAGATTTCCTTTAGTTGCTTTCTGTCTTGATTACGAGCGCGAAATTTTTTACTTTTTTTTTCTTTCTTTTGATATTATTCATTTAATAGGACGGCAACACCTTTACGGGCCGCCGCGTCGTCGTTTACACTTCTTCAGCCCATATTCTTTCTGCTTGTTCGTTTTCCGGCATCTTGTTATCACCGCCCGCGGGAATGCCTATGTCTTTCATCGCTTTTTGAAGCAAATCTTTAATAAATATGCACTCTCACATTTCTACTAATATGCATACCACAGTGGATAGACTGTAACTAGGAAAGCAGAAGCCTGCATATCATATTATTTAACAGTTGAAAGTGAACTGCCATTTTAAGTTTGATTTTGATCAGATGAGTGCAGTTCAACTCGTCGACAATTGTGAAGATTCTCGAGGTTAGGGACCATCCATTTTGTGCTTTGTAATGAAAATGGCTGCAGCCAAACTTCTCTGATCTGAATGAAACTTGGCATGATGATACATCTTGACCTGCTCTACAAGTTTATTTAGTATTTTCCGTTGCGCAGGCTTTTGCTTCTCCAGGTTCTCCCATGGAACTGAGAAACGTATTCAGTCGAACTTCTGCGGTAAGTCAGTATATCATCCTGAGAAGTTTGATCGAGATAGCAGAGGTTCGACTATTCGTTTTTCAATTCCATGTGATATTACAACACGGTGAACTAAATTTATATAGAAACACTTTGATTTTGTTTTGTTTTTTGCTAGCATTAAACTGAGAAAATGTTATTGAATAGACAGAGAACACCACTCAAAGAAAAGTACATCATAAGAATATATATATGGTTGCTGTGGTTCTCGGTTTAATTTGCTAGTTAAGAAACTTGCTCTAAATAAGTACATCTTACAGGTGAAAAACTAAGCCAGGCGATAGAATTAAATATAAAGTTATACACTTTTATTTTACGTTTACTAGTGTTGGGTTACTACTGTAAAATAAGTCAGTATATATGAAAGATAACTGTATTAGGTACTATTTTCCACCGGCGGTGTATTCTTGCATAGTGTACTTAATGTTTACAAGCGGGGCGCTACTAGTATGGATGCATGACAAGTGCTATTGAAACTCGAAAACTAACTGGTTTCCACTACCCTTGCTTATACGTATACCCGCGTCGCCTTCGCTCCTGTTCACTTTGGACGCACATTCTTGCTATCGCTCAGGCCCCCAGCTTTCTCCTGTTTTGGCTCCCTTAAATAGTATTCGTGCTTTTTATTGGCCACCTGGCAAAGCACTTGTAATGATTTTACACCAGTAACTCTAAAATACATGTGTATTACTTTATTTAATTCTGTCGTCTGCAGAATTTTTTTTTTTTTTCGTACAAATATGCCTTTTCATGCAGAACACTGAATTTTGCCTGTAAATTTTTGAGAATATGCTGTGACGAAACTTGAGCACCGTTCTTCTTTTCTTTCTTATCACGAGTCTTCTTTAGCCTAATGAGCACAATCATCACACGATAACGACTATTCTTTTCATTTAACTTGTAAACAAGTTGAACTAATAATAATAATTGATGTACAAAGGAGAAGTGTCCTACATATTTGAGGTAAAAAATAAAATAAATATACTTCTACTTCATCCGTGTTTACAAAGTTAAATGTTATCGATTTACAAAAAATGGTCACCTATCCACACACTGACCAGGCTCGACACTGCTTGACCATACATATTAAAACATCGGTCCCACTGAATACACAAGTAGTAAGCACATTCACATAAAAATAATTAGGATTACAGTATATAAAATGTGTTAATTAAAATAGCAAATGCCTTACCTTATCACAGGCGATCCAAAGCCACTGCACATCATCTGCTACGCACACTATATTCCTCCAATATTTCACTCACTTCCTATATCACGCAACAGAAAATATTAATAAAATTCACTTAGCAACATTTTCATTTTTAATCAACAATACGTATAACAATTAAGAATAAAATTAATTGTGAGCACATTGTTATAATTAGAATACTGTTTTTATTCGTTTACAAATATGGGATTAATATAGAGCTGGCAGCAACAATATATACAACTCATCCTGTATGTATCGTAAATCCTAACTTGAGAAGACATCTCTGACGCAAACAATGAGACAAGAAATCAAATACTATATCCGACACATTTGGGGTTTATTGAACTTCAATGTTGGAAGATACCACCTTGTCGGTAGTACAAATGTAATATCCTTACAACACGCGGAACTTTTGCCAGGCATATCTAGGAATTTGGGAAGATTAATTGATATCCTTAATGTGCAATGTATGATTATGACGCATTGTTATGTACACGCAGACGGAACCAGGACAATCTATAGATGACATTTGCACTGTGTTTGGACAATTTGTTCGCAGAAAGTAACCGTTTTTGTCTATGAATACTTGAGAACATGGAAGGTATGAGATATACATTTTATGCGCAAATATTATAATACAAATCATTGTTAGTTTGGTGGATGCGTGAAAGAAAGAAAAGGAGTAGATTTTTGCAGACGTCCGGATATAAAGCGAGAACTGAGAATACGCATCTATAACATCTATTTTCTTTGTGTTAATGATATCGATGAACTAAACGGGGAAACTAAAATACAACTGTTTGCAGTATAATTCGAAGTATAGTCAAGTGCAGAGGCGTACTCACGGGGTGTCCACCGGGTGCGGACTCCTCGCAAAAGTTCCTAAGTGAACATACATTTGCAGACTTTCTCATTAAATGTAGTTATTAACAGGGAAAATATTGATGTATCATCAATATAAATCTGATCTTACACTTCATCTGTACTCTGTCTGTATCATGTTTTTGTGAAAAAGTAAGTGGAATATTTATCGTGTTTTCGAATGCAGAATAATAGTATATAGACATAGTGGCTTGTAGTATTGGAACCTTGCCCCCCGAAGCTTGGATCCCTTAGAAGAAAAAAAAAATGCATGCGCGCCTGGTGAAATGGTTAACGAATTCAGTTCACTCGATGAATCGACAGATAGTAATACACATTTCGACAGATCGACAGCATTCGACAGATACAGACATATGAAAGTAGCACAAGAATTAGGCGAAAGTCCGTGCGTTTCCTCAATTCACGTAGGAAACAACAGAAAATATCAACTACCATAAAATAATCCGTATATATATTTAATTTATTTGGAATAAAATAAATATAGAAACAACCTGTTCATACATAACTACGGTAAGTGCGTTAATTGCTAACGTAAGAACAAATATGAAACAAGGCACAAAATAAAAAAGAAAAATAAAGTTAAAGGGAATAAATATTTAGGCTTGATTGTCATTCGTATTAAGAAGCTGGGTAATAAAATGTTAAAATCTACAGAAAATTATGAAATTAAATCAGGATTTGAAATAAAAGTCTATACATTGGAAGTAGGCCAGGGAGTTTGCAAGGCAGATGTGTGCGACACGCGTTACTTTATAGATTCCCTTCATTGAACTATAGTAAGCAGTACGAAGATGGTACTTTGCGTATAATCACAGGAAGGATTGAAGTTAATTACCATGGTAATATAATTATTTATTGATAAGTATTTCCATGTTAAATTATGAAAATTATAAGCACAAGGAGGGTGAAAAAGTAGTGTGACCGACTTAGCAATGACTGAAACATAAAATAGAAAAGCGAATAAAAACAAATGCCTTTTGAGTTATGTGGAATAAAGTTTCTTCTAGCCAGTAAGGAAGAATAGGATCTGGTGCATTCATTGAATACCTGAAAAAAATCGTTTATCAAAATAGAAGGAAACACACTTATCGTTGTGGCAACTACGAACTTCTGTTTACCTCAGCCCGCCTCAGCAAGTGCTTTCTATCCGGTCCGCGCTCCGTAACCAAACTCAACGCTGCCTGCCAGCGAAAATTTCATTCTTCAGTATCGTTGAGTTTATTGCAGAAAGCAATGGCAGATACGGCATCAGCACCTGCAGCCCCGGCACAGGCTTCTCCTAAGAAGTCTGCAAAGCCTAAGAAACCAAAAACAACACCTTCTCATCCAAGAACATCAGAAATGGTGAACAACGCCATCAAGAATTTGAAGGAAAGGGAGGAAGTTCACTGCAAGCTATTAAGAAATACATCTCTCAGAACTACAAAGTGGATGCCGAGAAGCTTGCTCCATTTATCAAGAAATACTTGAGAAGTGCAGTTGCTTCTGGGTCTTTGGTTCAGACCAAGGGAAAAGGTGCATCTGGATCGTTTAAGCTTAGTGCTTCATCGCTGAAGGAGAAGCCTGAAGGTGGATCTTCAACCAAGGCGAAACGATCAGCATCAAAGGAGAAGAAGCCTGCGAAAAAGCCAGCAGCTAAACGTCCCAAGAAGACTGGTGAAAAGAAAAAGGCTGCTGCTCCCAAACCTAAGAAATCACCATCTAAAGTGAAGAAGGCAAAAACTCCCAAGAAGCCAAAGGCCCCGAAGCCAAAGAAGGCTACAGCAAAACCGAAAAGTGCTAAGAAGGCTGCACCAAAGAAGAAGTAAATGTGTCAGTAAATCATCTGACATTTTAAAACGGCTCTTTTTAGAGCCATCAAATACTTTGAGAAGAGTAAAATTGTGCTTTTCCTATCATTATCACATGTTCATTCATAGCAATGTATAGTATACACGCAAGGGACTTTGAGTTTTCTTTTTAACCGAAGCACTTCTTGATGTAAGTGCTTTATAACAGAGGGGAATTGAGGGTGGGGAAAGAAAGCTTTCACGGGTGTCAAGAATGGTGTACTCGAAAAAAAATGGGGAACACATTACGTAATGTCAATTTGTGATCACTTACTTTTTCCTTGTTCCTATCTTCAAGTAGCGAAACAGTACAGAAAACGCACTTAATGCATTTGTTAGAAAAACTTTTGCAGGCTGACTGGGTTCGATTCTCGGTGGGAGCTCAAATGTTTCGCATTGCACGTTAATAAGTAGGTCCACGTTTGAAACAGCCTTGCTGCTGAAAGGGACACTAAACTAAAATCAACTCTTTTCAAGGCTGGGGTGAAAGAAATGTTCGAACTTATTACAACTCGTGAAAGTGAAGTAGACTGTTTCAATTTAACGTCGTACTATTATGATTTTTATGATAAAGGAGACGGGTGATTACGCCTAATGAATGATGGAAATACTGGTGTAATGAGAAAGTGTTAGGAAAAGGGAACACGCTAATAACCACGGATACCGTCTTATAATTCGTAATATTGCTATAAAGAAAAATAGTAACACCAGCAGAAATGTAGGTGTACAATTGAACTGATGTTAAGTACAAACAGACACTTAAAGAAAGTTTAGTTTAACGTTTGCATTCAACAGCAGCGACCTCTGAGAAAATATTACTTTTGCTACCTTGGAAGAAGTACATATTTCGCCTGCGAGTTCTATGAGATTAATAACGTTGAGAAGGGCAAACAGTGGTTGAATCGAAGTTAACTTATGCAACATATGGCAAAATCGAATCCTTGACCACATAAAACGAAGATAATCAATCGGTAAACATAGGGGAAAACTAAAGAATATACTTGAAAGATAGGATGATATACGAAACGAGAGGAAAACGAAGGTAGATGTATTAACTATGCAACATACGGCGTGAGAATTTAAAAAAAAAGATAACAAGTATGGACAAGATCCTTGTTAGGATAACAGCATCTCTAAGTAGTGTATTGGTCCTAAAAAGGACCGTTTTTGAACTCAGTGCCAGAACTTCAAACTTAAGCACGTTCCCCACGGATGCGGCGAGCAAGCTGAATGTCCTTAGGCATGATTGTGACTCTCTTTGCGTGAATAGCACACAAGTTGGTGTCTTCGAAAAGCCCTACAAGGTAAGCTTCACTTGCCTCCTGTAAAGCCATGACAGCTGAGCTTTGGAAGCGAAGATCTGTCTTGAAATCTTGTGCAATTTCTCGGACGAGTCGTTGGAAGGGCAGCTTGCGGATGAGCAATTCAGTGCTCTTCTGGTAACGACGAATTTCTCGGAGAGCCACAGTACCAGGCCTGTAACGATGGGGCTTTTTCACTCCACCGGTAGCTGGAGCACTCTTTCTTGCAGCTTTGGTGGCAAGCTGCTTTCGAGGAGCTTTGCCTCCAGTAGATTTCCTAGCTGTCTGCTTGGTACGTGCCATTGCAACTGTCACGACTTGTTTCAAATAATTGCGCGCTGAATGAAGTCAAGTTATATAAAGAGCAAAACCGTTAAATCAAGCTATTTCTCATTGGATAAAGTCAGTCGAAAAGGACAGTTCTCATTGGCTTAGACACGTTTTGTGTTTTTCCTCCGTGCTTTCCCTGCATGATCGAAGGAACAAAACCACGAGTCTTGGGCTGCTTGGGCTTGTATTTCTCGTGTGTGGTGAGCGAAGCAGTAACATATCGAAATGACAGGACGTGGAAAAGGAGGCAAGGGTCTTGGCAAAGGAGGTGCCAAGCGCCACCGTAAAGTTCTTCGTGACAACATCCAGGGTATCACCAAACCCGCTATTAGGCGTCTTGCTCGCCGTGGTGGTGTGAAGCGTATCTCTGGTCTCATTTATGAAGAGACCCGAGGAGTATTGAAAGTATTCCTGGAGAACGTAATCAGAGATGCTGTTACATACACAGAACACGCCAAGAGGAAGACAGTGACAGCTATGGATGTTGTGTATGCCTTGAAGAGGCAAGGAAGAACCCTGTACGGTTTCGGAGGTTAAGTTGGGGTTCCTCCTATTTTGGATATAAAATTGGCATAAACGGCTCTTTTCAGAGCCAACAAATTTATATAAAGGGAAAGATTTACTTTGTGCGATTTTCTGTTAGATTATAAGAATTCGTGTAACTACATTAAAGCCTTTTGATGCACACAAAATTACAGACGTAGAGAGATTAATTTGAGAAAATCATACGTTTTTTTTTACATTATGTACGTTCATGTATACGTATTCATATGTAGCAGTATTAATGCTGGAGAAGGGGTTCTGGTTGGAAATTGGCGATTTGTTGGAAGTAGCGAGCATGAGAGATGCGAAACGCAAGTCGGAATTTCTGTTCTGACAGTAGGATGTACGTATAGAGGCTTATACAACTTCTATACTGTGCTGTGAGGGGCGAATAATGCGTTAGAAACCTGAATCTTGTCCTTTATCTTGTTTACGTGGTCTTGGGTTCGATTTTTTTCTTTTGCGGTAGTGTCTATTGTGATTTACATGTAAATTAATGACACTTCGTAGCGGGTTAGTAAAATAAAGAGTAATACAAATATGAGATGTAGGTTAATGCATTGTATACTTCACATTATTTACTAAAGAAAGGCAGTAGTTACAAGAAACCTAGGCTCGCTCGTTGGGCACAGTAGCAAATGAGTTCTGAGATCAGAGAATAAGAGTAGTTGCGTATTACAAACCATATACATATAACACATATCACACAAATATGAATATCGACCTTGCAAAGAATAAATCGTACTTAAGTGTGCATTTAATGTCATTACTATGTTGCAAAAGAAATTTAGGAAAGTTTTTTGATCCGCTCTGTTCATGATGTCATTGGGGCATAGTAATGAACAATAATAAATGTCGAGAACATATTGAACAGAGTAATTTCAGCCAAGCCAACGCAAGAGAGAAACATGAGTGCTTTAAGAATGTTGGAAATTCCTTTGTCTAGCATGAAGTACATGAGAATATGTGGTATGAGGTTTTCTTCCATTGCTGAGAATCTGGGCTCGACTGTCCTGTCCTCTGGGTAATATGAGCCCGATGTACGCAAATATCAAAAAAATGTAGCTAGCGACAATACAAAAGGTAATGATCTTATAATTAATAATGTAGTGGGAACTAAGCACATCGCTGTTTGGAGTATTCTAAAGATAGTGTGACTTCCTATGGGCTTCAATTACGATCGACGACTACACATACTAATTAATCGAATAGCAGCGAGAATTTCGAATGACACTAAGCAACTATCTCAGACACTTTTGATGAGTCTGTATATCGAAAACAATTCATTTCAATCGTAAATCTCCTCTATAAAGGGGTTTGTGGCCCTCATAAGGGCCGATTTGTATGAGATATAGGTCTTACATTTATGCCTTCTTCTCAGTTTTCTTGGGCAGAAGTACAGCTTGAATGTTGGGCAAAACACCACCCTGAGCGATTGTAACTCCAGACAACAACTTGTTTAATTCCTCGTCGTTACGGATAGCTAACTGCAGATGACGTGGAATAATCCTAGTCTTCTTGTTGTCACGAGCAGCGTTGCCTGCCAACTCAAGAACTTCAGCTGCCAGGTATTCCATGACTGCAGCCAAATACACGGGAGCGCCAGCACCAACTCGTTCGGCATAGTTACCCTTTCGCAAAAGACGATGGATTCTGCCTACTGGGAATTGAAGGCCAGCCCTGCTGGAGCGGGACTTGCTCTTTCCCTTGACTTTTCCACCTTTGCCGCGACCAGACATTGTTCAATATTCTTTCGTAATAAGATGAGAGGAAAAATTGCGGCCTCCCATGAATCAAGTCAGTTTTGTTACTACTTCAAGCGTGCACCCGAGTGCATCAAATGAAAAGCAAGGCAGTTGGCGCGAATTGAAACACGTACTGTAATTTAAATGAAGTCGATAAATCGGCGGACACATCTAATTTTGCTGAACGAGTGAGTCATCATGCCACCAAAAACTAGCGGAAAGGCTGCAAAGAAGGCTGGTAAAGCCCAAAAGAATATCTCCAAGGGAGATAAGAAGAAGAAGAGGAGGAGGAAGGAGAGCTATGCCATTTACATCTACAAAGTTTTGAAGCAAGTGCATCCTGACACTGGCATATCTAGCAAAGCTATGAGTATCATGAACAGCTTTGTTAATGACATCTTCGAGCGTATTGCTGCTGAAGCTTCTCGTTTGGCCCATTACAATAAGCGGTCAACTATCACCAGCCGGGAAATCCAAACAGCTGTGCGCCTTCTTTTGCCTGGTGAACTTGCCAAGCACGCTGTAAGTGAGGGTACGAAGGCTGTTACCAAGTACACAAGCTCTAAGTAAAAATCTTCTTCAAGATTTTTCATTTCAAACGGTCCTTGT
>NW_027657478.1:20000-27366 GCF_964235325.1 Thermobia domestica | reverse complement strand
GGCGATGAAGATATTTCCCATATTATTTAAATGGACGGTTTTGCGGACCTATAATCTGAAATTTTAGGTACTTTTCATAAAACTTTGAAATTCCGTATACTTGTACGTTTTCGTAAGTTTTACCTAGTTGGATAAGTATATATATATATATTTCCAAGTTTAGCGTGGTTTTATGCGGAACTCAAAAAATTTCCCATGTTATTTCTATGAAACACCTTTGACATCCCAAAATTATTGGGCACTTCCTGTAGGGCTACAATAACTAATTTCGACATGATTGTAGATTGTCGGGACTAACCAACAGGAAAATTGCCAAAAGTGAATATTTTTAACTTTTAAGAGGTCTAAAGAGGAAATGATGAAATTCCCCATGTTATTTAAATGGGCCTTTATTTGGACTTGTAATCTCAAAGTTTAGTTACTTGTAATTGGAACACAAACGAGAAATTCGGTATTCTTGTACGTTTTCATTAGCGTTACCTAAGTAAATCAGTACAAAGTAAAAATTTTCAACTTTAGAGTGGTTTTATGGGGAATTGAAAAGTCTTTCTCATGTCATTTATATGGGACGTCTTCTGCACGCCAAAATGTTCGGTTAATTGTGGCAGGATTGCAATGATGAAATTTAGCATAATTGTAGGCTTTCCAGACTAAGCTACAGCAAAATTGCCAAAAGTGAATATTTTTAATGTTTAAGGGGTCTAAAGGAGGATGAAGAAATCTCCATGCTATTTAAATAGGCGTTTTCTTGGGATCCAAAATCTTATCTTTTAATTAGTTGAAATAGTAAAGTAAACTTGAAATTCCCTAGAATTGTGAGAATAAGAGGTGCAAGGGCGAAATACCTTCAAAAGGAGGGGCTTTGTGGGCGAAGCCACAAGCTAACCAAAATAAACTTTTGTTTGTCTTTTACCGAAGGTTTGAAAAGTTTTCGACTAAGAGAGGCGTAGCTGTGCACGAAGATGTGTTGACATTGTGCGGAAAAGTGGAAAGAAGAAAAATAGTGATAAGCGAAAAAAAAAATAATAATAATAACATAAATTTTATTTAATCATATACTTTACTCTTTCAATGGGTGAACAATAATAGAGCATGAAAGTAAATTAGAGTAAATTTATATTTCGCTCACACTTGAGGTCATTTTTATTCGAAACTAAGCTTTTGCACTACTATAAGGAAACTATTCAAAACTGAGAAGTGCAATTTCTACAACAAGTGTACCTGGATATTATGCGTTCGAGTACGTGTAAGGAATTATTGTATCTGCACTTTTGTACAAGAAAAGATACTCTAAATTGTTGTAGAAATTTGAAAATTTGACGGCAAACAGAGCCCACGCTTAACGTCAACACCGCCCGTGAGAGTACATAATTTGATATCTTTTTTTCTTTTCTTTCATTTTTTCTTTCTTTCCATTTTCTTTCTTTTTCTTTTCTTTTTTTTCTTCTCAACAGAAAGAAAACTAGTGAAACTAGAGAAGAGAAATCTCTACCGAGAATGTACGAAAACATTTTTTTTTTTTTTTTTTTTTTTTATCGAAACAGGTGGAAGGAATCATCGGATCAAAAAGCTCAAAGTTGCCATGAGGATCCTCACACAAGCCGTGAAAATGCTCATAGTTGCCCGCAATTCGTTCATAATTGCGGACATAGAGCTCTCAGTTACCATGAGAAGGTTCACACTAGCCGTCAAAATCCTCACACTTGCCGTCAAAACGATCATAGTTGCCGACTTTTCGTTCATAATTGCGGATATAGGGCTCATAGTTGAAAACATAATTTTTCATGCTTATCTTCAAAATACTCGCAGTTGGCTTCACAATGTTCACACGTGCTTTCAAAGTGCTCACACTCGCTTTCATGATGCTCACAGTTGCCGACTTTTTGTTCATAATTGCCGACCCAAGGCTCACAGTTGCCGTCAAAACGCTCATAGTTGTCGACTTTTCGTTCATAATTGCGGATATAGAGCTCACAATTGAATACATAATTTTTCATGTTTATCTTGAAAATACTCGCAGTTGGCTTCAGAATGTTCACACGTACTTTCAGAGTGCTCACACTTGCCGTCAAAACGCTCATAGTTGCCGACTTTTCGTTCATAATTGCGGACATTGGGGTCAAAGTTGCCGACATTGTAGTTTATGTTTACCTTCCAAATACTCTCCGTTGCCTTGACAATTTTCACACTAACCCTGAAATTGCTAACACTCGCTCTCACAAGGCTCATAGTTGTCGACCTTTCATTCATAATATGAAATATACAGTTGATAGTGTAAGTTAAATGTTTCATGGTTGCTGTCAAAAGGCTCACAGTTGCCGTCAGATTCCTCACTCAAGCCGTCACCATGCTCACATTTACCAATAAAGTGCTCATAGTTGCCGACTATTTGTTCATAATTGGCGACCTATGGCTCACAGTTGCCGTCAAAACGCTCATAGTTGCCGACTTTTCGTTCATATTTGCGAATATAGGGCTCACAATTGAAAACATAATTTTTCATGCTTATCTTCAAAATACTCACAGTTGACTTCAGAATGTTCACAGGTGCTTCCAAAGTGCTCACACTCGCTTTCATGATGCTCATAGTTGCCGACTTTTCGTTCATATTTGCGAATATAGGGCTCACAATTGAAAACATAATTTTTCATGTTTATCTTCAAAATACTCGCATTTGGCTTCAGAATGTTCACAGGTGCTTCCAAAGTGCTCACACTCGCTTTCACGATGCTCATAGTTGCCGACTTTTGTTCATAATTGCCGACCCAGGGCTCACAGTTGCCGTCAAAACGCTCATAGTTGCCGACTTTTCGTTCATATTTGCGAATATAGGGCTCACAATTGAAAGCATAATTTTTCATGCTTATCTTCAAAATACTCACAGTTGACTTCAGAATGTTCACAGGTGCTTCCAAAGTGCTCACACTCGCTTTCATGATGCTCATAGTTGCCGACTTTGGTTCATAATTGCCGACACAGGGCTCACAGTTGCCGTCAGAACGCTCATAGTTGCCGACTTTTCGTTCATAATTGCGGACTAAAGTCTCATAGGTGGCAACATAATGGTTCATGGTTGCCGTCAATATGCCCAAAGTTGAACACGTATCTCCCATGGAAAACTTTAACCGCTTATCGCCATGAGAGCTCAAAATCCAGCCTAAAGTTGAAATTGAACGCTGTCAGCGGAATCAAAACCTGGAGGATTTTTTTTTTTTCCTTTTTTACAAAGGAGCGTTCAATGGAATTCCGTAATATGAAATAAACTGAATATTCGTGTGAACGAGCATGAAAATTAGGACCTCTTTTATGCGTGTACGTAAGGGATGAGCTAAGTGACTGATGACAGATATGTTGGAATGTGAATGTCGATGAACCGAATAACATATCGTTGTTAATTCACAGATACAATTGAGACATGCTATATCTTTTCAAACGTAGGCATTTTGTAAGCAGCACCGCAAATTTTGTCCGCGAAGACAGGCTTTGCTGTCCGCCAAGATGTGCGGACATTGTGAGGGAAAATGAAAAGAAGAAAAATAGTGATAAAAATAAAAACAATATAAATTTTATTTCACCATATAGTTTACTCTTTCAATGGGCGAGCTATAATAGAGTAAGAAAGTAAATAAGAAGAATTTTACATTTTGCTCACACTTGTGGTCATTTTTATTCCAAATTAAGTTTTTGTACTATTGCAAGAAAACTATTCGTACCCGATTAATGCAATTTCTGCAAGACGTGAACCTACATACTTTACAGGGAAGTTCGTAAAAAGAATTGTTGTATCGCCATATATATATATAAAACTTTAAAATGTTACAGAAGGTTGAACATTTGACGGCAAACAGAGGCCACACTGACCGTCGAAAACTGCGAACGCAGCCGGCAGGTGTAGAGGAGAACACAAAATCATGTTCTTTCTCAATTGTAAAGAGACCGTAGAAGCTAGAATAGTGAAAGTTCTACACAAGACGTACTTAAACACAGTACATGCGACAACGTACAAACAGTTTGTATATACAAATTACTAACAGAGAAAATTCAGTTTCTCTTTTACCGGAGGGTTAAAATTTTGTCGGCGAAGACAGGTTTCGATTGCCGCAAAGATGTGTGGATACTGTGGTGGAAGGTGAGACGAGGAAAAATATTGATAAAAAGGAAAACAATATAAAATTTATTTAACTATATACTATTCTGCGTCAATGGGTGAACTATAAGAGAGTGAGAATGTAAATTGGAATACCATTACATTTCGCTCACCCTTGTGGTCAAGCTTGTTTGAAATTACGTTTCTACACTATTTTTGGGAAATTATTCAAACCAGAATAGTGCAATTTGCACAGAAAGTGTATGAAAATACTGTGCACGGGAATTGATATAAAGAATTGTAGTAACTCCAATTTTATGAAGGAAAATATACTTCAAATTGGTGCAGAAGGTTGAAAATATTACTGCAAGCACAGACCACACTGGCCGTCAAGGGCTTTGAACGCTACCTGCAAGGATAGATGAGAAATTGAAATCATTTTTTTCCCACTACGAATAGAAAAACCAATAAAACTAGAATAGTAATATTTCTAAACGGAATATATGCAAACACAGTATATCGCAGTAGGTTATTAGGAATTTTTATATTCACATTTACAAAAATAATAAAAATCATAATAATAATAATAATAAATAAATAAAAAAGTTATTACAGTTCAAAATGTAGCGGAGGGTTGAAAATTTTCCGGCTAAAACGAGGTTTATTGGAAATGAAGATGTGTGGGCATGCACCGTAAAAATAAGACAATCGTTAGAGCAGTGTGTGTGAGGGGGGGGGGGGGGAGATAAACATAGAAATAATGAAAAGAAATCACTAATATCCATTCCAGCTTCAATTAATGAACAATGATGTAGGGAGAGAGCAAACAACAACACTGCTGTTTATTCCTTCACATTCGGAATGACGGTCATCGCAGATTCTGTTTTTCCACTATATTGACGAAAGAATTAAGCATAGATTAGTGACATTACCAGCCTACCTGTACCAAAACACTGTGCATTGGAATATGTATAATATTAGTACTCTCATATTTGCGCAGATAAGGCTCATAGTTGCCGTCAACATGCTCACAGTTGCCGTCAAAATGCTCACACGTGCCGTCAAAATGCTCACACTTGCCGTCACAATTTATAAGGTTTAAAAAATGCGGTAAGAAGTAAAGCAACATAAATGTCACTTAACCAGATACTATTCTGTGCTAATGGGTGAGCAATAACAGAGTAAGAAAGTAAATTGGAAAACTTTTACATTTCGCTCACACTTGTGGTCATGTTTTTTTTTTTTTTTTTTTTTCTTTCTAAATTACGTTCTCCCACTATTTTAACGAAACTATTGAAACCAGAATAGTGCAATTTCTACATGAGGTGTACCTTGATCCCAGCATAACTGTGGGACGTAAATCTTGAAGATTTCATTTAATTTCATTTTTAATAATAATAATAATAATAATAATAATAATAGTAATAAATATGTGCAAGAAAGTTGAAATTTGGCTTAATACGGGAGGCGAACGACCCAGGCTGTTTGCCGGAATAAAACTTGGATCCCTAACGCCAGAAGCGCATATATTAACGGCTTAGCCACGAGGTGGCTGATACAGAAATAATGCAAATTCCAATATTTTTACTTTTCGCTAATGTTTGAAATTGTTGTTATTGCAAATCACGTTTTTAACAAAACTGTTCTAACTACAAAAGTGAAATTTCAACCCAAACCATGGCAAAGCACTGAAAAGTAAGGAAAAGCATGGCAAAGTAAAGAAATATGTAAAGAATATATATTTAACCGCAGTGACACGGAATATATATAAAAATTCATCCATGGTTTTTCTCACAAACCCAACTCCCCCCCCCCCCCCCGAAAGAAAAGATAGGGTTATTGCATCTCTGTGGTCCGGTGCATAATCGTGGCAGATAGGTTAAAATTTCAAGGGACTTCGTGCACACTATAGCAACAGCAAAGTATATGGGAAGGAACGGCAGAAATCCGATAAAACGCGGTGTTGGCGTGTGCCACCTCGGTAGTGAAAGAAGAATTTCTTTCTGTGAACACGAATTTTTCTCAACGAGATTAAATAAATAAATAATTTAATAAAAATTAAATACTTCTAAGGGAAGAACACAGCAAATGAATGACGAGGTAGGTAAAAATTCCAAATGGAAATACAGGGCTGTGAAGTTCAAAAAATAAATAAATAAATAAACCATTATCATACTTAAAAATATGTGGTAAAAATTAAAAAGAAAATAAGACCTTTGTTGTACTCTCACGAGAAGATACACACATCGTCTGGAAATTTGAGTCGATAGAAAGCACACAACTGTGATCTAAAACAACCAAATTTAAAACGAAATCAACACATAAGTGTAACCTAATGAAGTTCAACAAAATAAAGCATACGGTAAATTGTGGCGGTGATGGAGGGCGCAGTTGCCGTCAATTAAACCAGTGCGTGCACGCTTAAGTTTAACGGGAGCGAGAAGGTAAACCATGTCGGTGATGGATGGCTTAGTTGCCGTCATATAGAGAAACCCCTGTCTATCGTGAGACCCATGTTCCACTTGCTAACACTTTCATGTATGTGAAAAGAAGTAAAGATCGGCAAGTGCGAGCGAGTGGGAAAAGGTAAAGTCGGCAATTATGAGCAAATGGAAAAAAAAAGTCGGCAATTATGAGCATATGGAACATTCCACATAAGACACTTGTTGCACTCTCAAGAGAAGATATATATATTTATACCTCATCAGGAAAGTACACAACTGTGAGCGAAAACAACCAAATTAAGAAATCAGCACATAAGTGTAAACTAATGAAATTCAACAAAAGAAAGCATACGGTAAATTGTGGCGGTGATGGAGGGCGCAGTTGCCGTCAATTAAACCAGTGCGTGCACGCTTAAGTTTAACGGGAGCGAGAAGGTAAACCATGTCGGTGATGGATGGCTTAGTTGCCGTCATATAGAGGAGCCCGTGCTTATCATGAGACCCGTTTTCCCCTTACTAACACTTTTAAGTATGTGAAAAGAAGTAAAGATCGGCAAGTGTGAGCGAGTGGGAAAAGGTGAAGTCGGCAATTATGAGCATATGGAACATTCCACATGAGACACTTGTCGCGCTCTGAAAAGAACATATATATATATATATATACCTCATCTGAAAAGTACACAAGTGTGAGCGTAAACAACCAAATTAAGAAAAAGAAATCACCACATAACTGTAAACTATTGAAATTCAACTAAAGGAAGCATACGGTAAATTGTGGCGGTGATGGAGGGCGCAGTTACCGTCATGTAAACTAGTCCGTCCACGCTTAAGTTTA
>NW_027657478.1:0-10000 GCF_964235325.1 Thermobia domestica | reverse complement strand
AAGTCAATCGGCATCCCTCCTTAAGAGTACAAAACGGCTCACTTCTTAACCACACTGGCTCTTGCTCCTTCAAGTGAAATCTGGCTCCCTTCACTCTGGCATTATCTTTACACATAAATCGGACTCCTCCGATTTAACAGGTGAACCTAACCCGGGAACTAAGGAAACTGGGAATAAAGACTCAGAGGCCCAATTACCTTGTTCGCCAGCCAGCCTTGCGCCGGCCCAGGCTAGAGACTTTCTCCAACAATCCCTGTTGAGCCCGAAGGATCCTAAGACCACTCGTGTGTACAAAACTCAGAGGCCCAATTACCTTGTTCGCCAGCCAGCCTTGCGCCGGCCCAGGCTAGAGAATTGCATGGACACGAGAAACTCTCAGGACTCTTCTTTGTGGCTCCTCCCGGAATTAAGGAAACTCCGAAATGCAAGACTCAGAGGCCCAATTACCTTGTTCGCCAGCCAGCCTTGCGCCGGCCCAGGCTAGAGAATTGCACGGATTATTCCTGTTCACCCTAAACGCATCTGAGACTACTCGTGTGTATGAAACCCAGAGGCCCAATTACCTTGTTCGCCAGCCAGCCTTGCGCCGGCCCAGGCTAGGGAATCACATTGACACGAGAAAGATCTCGTCAGCGGTTTGTAGCGTGCAGAAACTGCTCCCGTTTGAACTGACAATCCCGACAGAGCAATATTAAAGACTTCTGCTCCATTGAAATAAAGCCTACTTTTGCGAGCCTTGCTCCCGTTAGGACTGGCCGTATGGCTGTGCACAAAAGCATATTAGACTCCTGCCTCAATGGAATTAGTCTACTCCTGTCCTTAAAGGGATGACAGTTCTTCAAGCATAGCATGCTACCTTCCGCAACTTACAGGCGCGGAAATGCTGTGGAAACGAGGAGACAAGTCCTCTCAAAGGTTTCATGGCCGGTCACCCGACACAGCAAATTTTAAAGACTCCTTCTCATCCGGAGTAAGCCTACTCTCGTGGGGCCTGGCTCCCGTTAGAACTGGCCGTAAGGTTGCCCACAAAAGCACGTTTAGACTTCTGCTCCAGTGAAATAAGTCTACTTGTGTCCTACGGATGACTGTGGCTTCCGTTCAAATATAGCCGTTCACCCGACACAGCAAATTTTAAAGACTCCTTCTCCACCGGAATAAGCCTACTCTTGTGGGGCCTGGCTCCCGTTAGAACTGGCCGTAAGGTTGCCCACAAAAGCACATTTAGACTCCTGCTCCAGTGAAATAAGTCTACTTGTGTCCTACGGATGACTGTGGCTTCCGTTCAAATATAGCCGTTCACCCGACACAGCAAATTTTAAAGACTCCTTCTCCACCGGAATAAGCCTACTCTTGTGGGGCCTGGCTCCCGTTAGAACTGGCCGTAAGGTTGCCCACAAAAGCACATTTAGACTCCTGCTCCAGTGAAATAAGTCTACTCGTGTCCTACGGATGACTGTGGCTTCCGTTCAAATATAGCCGTTCACCCGACACAGCAAATTTTAAAGACGCCTTCTCCACCGGAATAAGCCTACTCTTGTGGGGCCTGGCTCCCGTTAGAACTGGCCGTAAGGTTGCCCACAAAAGCACATTTAGACTCCTGCTCCAGTGAAATAAGTCTACTCGTGTCCTACGGATGACTGTGGCTTCCGTTCAAATATAGCCGTTCACCCGACACAGCAAATTTTAAAGACTCCTTCTCCACCGGAATAAGCCTACTCTTGTGGGGCCTGGCTCCCGTTAGAACTGGCCGTAAGGTTGCCCACAAAAGCACATTTAGACTCCTGCTCCAGTGAAATAAGTCTACTCGTGTCCTACGGATGACTGTGGCTTCCGTTCACCCGACACAGCAAATATTAAAAGACTTCTCATCCACCAGAATAAGCCTACTCTCGTGGGGCCTCGCACACGTTAGAACTGGCCGTATGGCTACCCACAAAAGCAAATTTAGGCTCCTGCTCCAGTGATATAAGTCTTACTCGTGTCCTCTGGGTGTGACAGTAGCTTCCGTTCAAGTATTCTTCGCATTCAGCAACCGCACAAAGCGGCATCGGCCAGAAGTCAATTGCCCGAAGGCGTGATCGACAGGCTAGGCCTCGGGTTAAGAAGGATTGTCTCCTTCCCGTAAACGACAGGTACTTCCGTATGAGAGCCTACCTCACACATTCCCCATCGCCACGTGCCCTCTTAGAAACAGCCGTCCGACCAAGGTTTCTGACATTCTTTGTCAAAATACGAGGAAGTCTTTGGACAACATTAGGCGTGCTGGCAAACCCGCACTGCATGCCCTTTCATAGGTCCGCCCATGGACGCACATTTCTATGAAGCATTCCTCCCAGGCAGCAACAGGGTTTGCAACCTCCTCTACACCTTGACCGGCTAGGACGCCCGTGAATAGCATCCCAGGGTTCTTGCCTGCGGCTGATAAAATTCCTTTTGAGCCTACACTACCATCCGCCGATATTAGTCCGCCTTCAAAA
The DNA here is from genome assembly GCF_964235325.1 of Thermobia domestica. NCBI lineage: Eukaryota > Metazoa > Arthropoda > Insecta > Zygentoma > Lepismatidae > Thermobia > Thermobia domestica. Next base: position 7,523 of record NW_027657478.1, on the reverse strand, counting down.
TTAACCAACATCAACAGCGATAGTGCGTTTAGACTCCCATAAAGAAACCAACCAGCCTGTGGCTTCCTTTCCCAATTTAGCCATTTCCGCCTCCTGCGAAGACTAGCTTTCTGTCTGTGGCCAGAAGTCAAGATTTCTCGACAGACTAGGCCGCGGAGAGAAAAAAGTAAGCCTCATTTAGAAAGCAATACCATTAGCGGTCTCTCCAACCTCCGTGAACAATTTAAAGGGAATGTTTATATAGAAGGCTTGTTCACTGCCCTACCTCCTATAGTGTAGAGATTCCTCTCGATACTACACCTGTCTTGAAATTGCCGGCGTTGCGCAGCCTCGTTTTGACCATGACGGCGAATGCAGCCACGATTGCCGTATACATCCCACGCAAGGGTGGGAAAACGTGATTTGACATCCAGTATATATATAAACCGTTACAGAATACGACACTCAAAACTTAACATCTTTTACACTCTCCTAACTTCTGGGAACAAATTGAAAGTATAAGCCAGCCTAACCTAACCTAAGTATATAGCAGGATTGCCCACTACCATACCTCCTATAGTGATGAGATTCCTCTCGATCGGACACCAGTCACGAAAATCACGGAATCTCAAAAATGACGGCAAACGAAGCCACAGTTGCCGCCATACTCAAAGGTTATGCTGGGTAAAAAGTTCTCTGCGAAAAGGGCTGCTTTTCGCGCTCGGGTTCCAAAATTAATGCAAAGAACAATCCAAAAACATGAATTAGGTCAAACTCATGTTAATTACAACCTCATAGAACAATTTCAAGCCAGGACTTAACAAAGTGTAAACGGGGCTTCTTCTGTACCCTAATCCCTATAATGTAGCGATTCCTCTCGATTGCACACCAGTCACGAAAAATCAGAGAATGTCAAAAATGACGGCAAACGAAGCCACGGTTGCCGTCATATTCTAACGTTATGCTGGGTGAAAAGAGTCGCCAACAACAATGTTCACAGTTCCCGTCAGATTGCCCACTGTTCCCGAAATGTGGTTCATACATGCTGTCAACATGTTCAGGAAACCCCTCAGAGCGTTCAAAGTTGCACACACAATGCTTAATAGTTCCACTCAAATAGCTCACAGTTGCCGTCAGAATCCTCACAGTAGACGTCAAATTGCTCACACTTGCCGTCAGGGTGCTCATAGTTGCCGACTTTTCATTCATAGTCCCCGACATAAAAGTTTATAGGTCCCGACTAATGGCTCACAGTTGCCGTCAGAATCGTCACAAAAGGCGTCACAATGCTCACACTTGCCGTCAAAGCGCTCATAGTTGCCGACTATTTGTTCATAATTGCGGACATAGGCCTCACAGTTGCCGTCAAAACGCTCATAGTTGCCGACTTTTCGTTGATAATTGCGGACAATGGGCTCATAGTTATTCACATACTGGTTCGTGCTCATCTTCAAAATAAACACAGTTGCCTTCAGACTGTTCACACGTACTTTCAAAATGCTCACACTCGCTTACACGATGCTCATAGTTGCCGACTTTTAATTCATAATGCTGATAATGTAAGTTAAATGGTTCATGGTTGCTCTCAAAAGTCTCACAGTTGCGGTCAGATTTTTCACAAAAGCCGTCATAATGCTCACATTAAAAAAAAAGTGCTCATAGTTGCCGACCAAGGCCTCACAGTTGCCGTCAAAACGCTCATAGTTGCCGACTTTTCGTTCACAATTGCCGACCAAGGCCTCACAGTTGCCGTCCGAACGTTCATAGTTGCCGACTATTCGTTCATAATTGCCGACCAATGCCTCACAGTTGCCGTCAAAACGCTCATAGTTGCCGACTTTTCGTTCATAATTGCGTACAAAGGGCTCATAGTTGCCTACTTAATGGTTCCAGCTCATCTTCAAAATACTCATAGTTGCCTTCAGAATGTTCACACGTAGTTTCAAAATGCTCACATTCGCTTCCACGATGCTCATAGTTGCCGACTTTTCATTCATAATATCTAACATACTCCTGATAGTGTAAGTTAAATGGTTCATGTTTGCTATCAAAAGGCTCACAGTTGCCGTCACATTATTTGCGCAAGCCGTCAGAATGCTCACATTAAGAAAAAAAAGTGCTCATAGTTGCCGACCATTCGTTCATAATTGCCGACCAAGGCCTCACAGTTGCCGCCAAAACGTTCATAGTTGCCGACTATTCGTTCATAATTGCCGACCAAGGACTCACAGTTGCCGTCAAAACGCTCATAGTTGCCGACTACTCGCTCATAATTGCCGACCAATGCCTCACAGTTGCCGACAAAACGCTCATAGTTGCCGACTTTTCATTCATAGTCCCCGACATAAAAGTTTATAGTTCCCGACTAATGGCTCACAGTTGCCGTCAGAATCGTCACAAAAGGCGTCACAATGCTCACACTTGCCGTCAAAGCGCTCATAGTTGCCGAATATTTGTTCATAATTGCGGACATAGGCCTCACAGTTGCCGTCAAAACGCTCATAGTTGCCGACATTTCGTTGATAATTGCGGACAATGGGCTCATAGTTAATCACATACTCGTTCGTGCTCATCTTCAAAATAATCACACTTGCCTTCAGAATGTTCACACGTACTTTCAAAATGCTCACACTCGCTTACACGATGCTCATAGTTGCCGACTTTTAATTCATAATACTGATAATGTAAGTTAAATGGTTCATGGTTGCTCTCAAAAGTCTCACAGTTGCGGTCAGATTTTTCACACAAGCCGTCATAATGCTCAAATTTTAAAAAAAAAGTGCTCATAGTTGCCGACCAAGGCCTCACAGTTGCCGTCAAAACGCTCATAGTTGCCGACTTTTCGTTCATAATTGCCGACGAAGGCCTCACAGTTGCCGTCAAAACGTTCATAGTTGCCGACTATTCGTTCATAATTGCCGACCAAGGCCTCACAGTTGCCATCAAAACGCTCATAGTTGCCGACTTTTCGTTCATAATTGCGTACAAAGGGCTCATAGTTGAATACTTAATGGTTCCAGCTCATCTTCAAAATACTCATAGTTGCCTTCAGAATGTTCACACGTAGTTTCAAAATGCTCACATTCGCTTCCACGATGCTCATAGTTGCCGCCTTTTCATTCATAATATCTAACATACTCCTGATAGTGTAAGTTAAATGGTTCATGGTTGCTATCAAAAGGCTCACAGTTCCCGTCACATTATTTGCACAAGCTGTCAGAATGCTCACATTAAGAAAAAAAGTGCTCATAGTTGCCGACCATTCGTTCATAATTGCTGACCAAGGCCTCACAATTGCCGTCAAAACGCTCATAGTTGCCGACTTTTCGTTCATAATTGCCGACCAAGGCCTCACAGTTGCCGTCAAAACGCTCATAGTTGCCGACTACTCGCTCATAATTGCCGACCAATGCCTCACAGTTGCCGTCAAAACGCTCATAGTTGCCGACTTTTCGTTCATAATTGCGTACAAAGGGCTCATAGTTGCCTACATAATAATTCGTGCTCAACTTCAAAATACTCACAGTTGCCTTCAGAATGTTCCCACGTAGTTTCAAGATGCTCACACTCGCTTACACGATGGTCATAGTTGCAGACTTTTTATTCATAATGCTGATAGTGTAAATTAAATGGTTCATGGTTGCTGTCAAAAGTCTCACAGTAGCGGTCAGATTTTTCACACAAACCGTCAGAATGCTCACATTTAAAAAAAAAGTGCTCATAGTTGCCGACCAAGGCCTCACAGTTGCCGTCAAAACGCTCATAGTTGCCGACCATTTGTTCATAATTGCCGACCAAGGCCTCACAGTTGCCGTCAAAACGCTCATAGTTGCCGACTATTCGTTCATAATTGCCGACCAAGACCTCACAGCTGCCGTCAAAACGCTCATAGTTGCCGACTATCCGTTCATAATTGCCGACCAATGCCTCACAGTTGCCGTCAAAACGCTCATAGTTGCCGACTATCCGTTCATAATTGCCGACCAATGCCTCACAGTTGTCGTCAAAACGCTCATAGTTGCCGACTTTTCATTTAAAATATCTAACATACTGCTGATGGTGTAACTTAAATGTTTCATGGTTGCTGTGAAAAGCCTCACAGTTTCCGTCAGAATGCTTACGCAAACCGTCAGATTTCTCACATTTTAAAAAAAAGTGCTCATAGTTGCCGACTATTCGTTCATAATTGCCGACCAAGGCCTCACAGTTGCCGTCAAAACGTTCATAGTTGCCGACTTTTCATTTAAAAATATCTAACATACTGCTGATGGTGTAACTTAAATGGTTCATGGTTGCTGTCAAAAGCCTCACAGTTTCCGTCAGAATGCTTACGCAAACCGTCAGAATTCTCAAATTTTAAAAAATGTGCTCATAGTTGCCGACTATTCGTTCATAATTGCCTACCAAGGCCTCACAGTTGCCGTCAAAACGTTCATAGTTTCCGACTTTTCGTTCATAATTGCGGACAAAGGGCTCATAGTTTCCTACATAATGTTTCGTGCTCATCCTCAGAATACACACAGCTGCCTTCAGAATGTTCACGCGTACTTTCAAAATGCTCACACTCGCTTCCACGATGCTCATAGTTGCCGACTTTTCATTCATAATATCTAACACACTGCTGATAGTGTAACTTAAATGGTTCATGGTTGGTGTTAGAAGCCTCACAGTTTCTGTTACAATGCTCACGCAAAACGTGAGAATTCTCACATTTAAAAAAAAAAGTGCTCATAGTTGCCGACTATTTGTTCATAATTGCCGACCAAGAACTCACAGTTGCCGTCAAAACGCTCATAGTTGCCGACTTTTCGTTCATAATTGCGTACAAAGGGCTCATAGTTGCCTACATAATGGTTCGTGCTCATCTTCAAAATACTCACAGTTGCCTTCAGAATGTTCAAACGTAATTTCAAAATGCTCACACTCGCTTTCATGATGCTCATAGTTGCCGACTTTTCATTCATAATATCTAACATATTGCTGATACTGTAAGTTAAATGGTTCATGGTTGCTGTGAAAAGTCTCACAGTTGCGGTCAGATTATTCGCACAAACCGTCAGAATGCTCACGTTAAAAAAAAATGTGCTCATAGTTGCCGACTATTCGTTCATAATTGCCGACCAATGCCTCACAGTTGCCGACAAAACGTTCATATTTGCCGACTTTTCGTTCATAATTGCGGACAAAGGGCTCATAGTTGCCTACATAATGTTTCGTGCTTATCTTCAAAATACTCACAGTTGCCTTCACAATGTTCACACGTACTTTCAAAATGCTCACACTCGCTTCCACGATGGTCATAGTTGCCGACTTTTTATTCATAATGCTGATAGTGTAAGTTACATGGTTGATGGTTGCTGTCAAAAGTCTCATAGTTGCGGTCAGATTCTTGACACAAGCCGTCAGAATGCTCACATTCAAAAAAAAAAAAAAAAAATGTGCTCATAGTTGCCGACTATTTGCTCATAATTGCCGACCAAGGCCTCACAGTTGCCGTCAAAACGCTCATAGTTGCCGACTTTTCGTTCACAATTGCCGACCAAGGCCTCACAGTTGCCGTCCGAACGTTCATAGTTGCCGACTATTCGTTCATAATTGCCGACCAATGCCTCACAGTTGCCGTCAAAACGCTCATAGTTGCCGACTTTTCGTTCATAATTGCGGACAAAGGGCTCATAGTTGCCCACATACTGGTTCGTGCTCATCTTCAAAATACTCACAGTTGCCTTCAGAATGTTCAGACGTAGTTTCAAAATGCTCACACTCTCTTACACAATGCTCATAGTTGCCGACTTTTCATTCATAATGCTGATAGTGCAAGTTAAATGGTTCACGGTTGCTGTGAAAAGTCTCACAGTTGCGGCCAGATTCTTCAGACAAGCCGTGATAATCCTCACATTAGAAAAAAAAATGTGCTCATAGTTGCCGACCATTCGTTCATAATTGCCGACCAAGGCCTTACAGTTGCCGTCAAAACGCTCATAGTTGCCGACTATGTGTTCATAATTGCCGACCAATGCCTCACAGTTGCCGTCAAAACGCTCATAGTTGCCGACATTTCGTTCATAATTGCGCACAAAGGGCTCATAGTTGGCCACATACTGATTCGTGCTCATCCTAAAAATACTCACAGTTGCCTTCAGAATGTTCACACGTAGTTTCAAAATGCTCACACTCTCTTACACAATGCTCATAGTTGCCGACTTTTCATTCATAATGCTGATAGTGATAGTTAAATGGTTCACAGTTGCTGTGAAAAGTCTCACAGTTGCGGCCAGATTCTTCAGACAAGCCGTGATAATGCTCACATTAGAAAAAAAAGTGCTCATAGTTGCCGACCATTCGTTCATAATTGCCGACCAAGGCCTCATAGTTGCCGTCAAAACGCTCATAGTTGCCGACTATTTGCTCATAATTGCCGACCAACTCCTCACAGTGGCCGTCAAAACGCTCATAGTTGCCGACTTTTCGTTCATAATTGCGGACAAAGGGCTCATATTTGCCTACATATTCGTTCGTGCTCATCTTCAAAATACTTACAGCTGCCTTCAGAATCTTCACACGTACTTTCAAAATGCTCACACTCGTTTCCACGATGCTCATAGTTGCCGACTTTTCATTCATAATATCTAACATACTGCTGATAGTGTAACTTAAATGGTTCATGGTTGTTGTCGAAAGCCTCACAGTTTCTGTCACAATGCTCACGCAAGCCGTCAGAATGTTCGCATTAAAAAAAAAAAAAAAGTGCTCATAGTTGCCGACCATTCGTTCATAATTGCCGACCAAGGTCTCACAGTTGCATTCAAAACGCTCATAGTTGCCTACTTTTCGTTCATAATTGCGGATATGGGGCTCACAATTGAAAACATAATTCTTCATGCTTATCTTGAAAATACTCGCAGTTTGCTCCAGAAAGTTCACACGTGCTTTCAAGGTGCTCACACTCGCTTTCACGCTGCTCATAGTTGCCGACTTTTCGTTCATAATTGCCGACCAAGGCCTCACAGTTGCCGTCTAAGCGCTCATAGTTGCCGACTTTTTGTTGATAATTTCGGTTATGGGGCTCACAATTGAAAGCATAATTCTTCATGCTTATCTTGAAAATACTCGCAGTTTGCTTCAGAATGTTCACACGTGCTTTCAAAGTGCTCACACTAGTTCTCATGATGCTCATAGTTGCCGACTTTTTGTTCATAATTGCCGACCAAAGCCTCACAGTTGCCGACTTTTCGTTCATAATTTTGGACATGGGCTCACAGTTGCCGTCAGATGGTTCACGCTACAGCGGTACTTGGGCAATGAGTATTTCTTTATATGTACTAACATAGGTTAATTTCGAAGAAGAAGTTGGTTAAAAATATACAATTATCAAATATACAAAAAAAAAAAAAAAAAGATATTCATATGTCATAAAATAATAAGGTTTTCAATATCTAGTTGGCAGGCAATCAGATAAATTAATATATTAATAATATTATATATATATATATATATAAAATGGAGAGAAACCACGGTAATGGAAACATTGTTATTTTGATGTG
>NW_027657477.1:0-27378 GCF_964235325.1 Thermobia domestica | reverse complement strand
CGTACACGTGTGTTGATTACTATGCAATGGTCCCGAGTTTGATTCTTGGTGCTAGTGTTAGAAAAATTTAACGTTCCCTTGAAACGATGATGAGAAATGAGAAAACATCATAAACTTACTTGCTTGCGGATTGAAGCAGAGACCTCACACATCAGAAAAAAAAAACGCTGAGGCACCATGCCAACTTCAGTGCAAGCAATTTTGCGTATGAAAAAAGAACATGAACAGATTATGTTACATTACTACACATTTCTGCTCGTTGTTACGCATAGAAGCTTGTTATTGTGAAATTGCAGCATGTGCTTTTACGAAGAGTACTACATCAGCATTTTTTTTCTCAGCTGACGGACTTTTAAAGCTCAACTTTACATTTATGTCAAAGACAGTTTCGTAACATATCGATGAGTGTTACATTTTTTTTCAATCAAGTTTAAGAAAAATGAATCACATTTTAGATGTGTTAATTTGAATGTCGTAAGAAACTAACGAGTCAACGGTATGATGTCATGATCAAAATTGGCGATACTAGATGTCGTAACGATTAATGTGTAAGGAGAAAAAACGTGAATAATGTCACAACCAATCAGATTGCTTCTTACATCACGTTTCGGCTCATGATACATGATGAAAGCTGTGTTTTCATTGGTTCTCCGTGATGTCATTGATTCATTTCCTCGTTTCTGATTGGCTGATAGTGTTGTCACTTTATAGTTGAACCGTTTTAGATCTAAATAAAATTTTTAATTTTCATTTTCAAGTCCTACTTCCACGAAGATCGTGAATGAACGTAGGTCTACCTCTTGTGTCAGCGTGACTTTACTCCGTTCCTTGAATTTGAGGTAAGTATCAACCGCGTTTTCTTAATATCAATGGAGTGCTTTTGCATGAGGATAACATTGTTATCATTGTTTTTATTTTAGCATGAAATATTTAGCAAATGGAAGAATAACCCTCACTTACTTGACCGGGGATCGAATTAGGAATCCCACACATTAGAAGTAAGCGCGAGAAATTTGTTGATTTTGGTTTAGCGTCCCTTCAGTAGTGGGGTGCTAGGAATACAGCTTAATGTTGAATTTGAGCGCATACTGGGTGTTGAACCCGGGCCACATCCACACATTAGAAGTAAGCACGAGAAAATGATATCATTTGTTGATTTTGGTTTAGCGTCCTTTCAGTAGTGGGGTGCTAGGAATACAGCTTAATGTTGAATTTGAGCGCATACTGGGTGTTGAACCCGGGCCACATCCACACATTAGAAGTAAGCACGAGAAAATGATATCATTTGTTGATTTTGGTTTAGCGTCCTTTCAGTAGTGGGGGGCTAGGAATACAGCTTAATGTTGAATCTGATCGCATACTGGGTGTTGAACCCGGGCCAGAGGTGCGTAACGCTAGCCACTTAGCTCAGTTTCTGAAAGTTACGATTAACGTAAACAAAGAAACTACGCACGATTTTGTTCCCTACAACGTGAGACGTGGACCTACAGTTTAATGTGGGATCTGATCTCCCGCCGAGAAACGAATTCGAGTCTTTCTTGTCTTAGCTCGAGAAAAGCAAGCGCATGAGATTTTGTTTTCGTTTCATGTTCGTCATACGTTTTAAAGTTCAGTGTCAGAGGAAAAATGCTTACTACTACAACGATTCTTTCAGCACAGTTAGAAAAACAATTTCATTCATTCTTTTTATCACTACAGAAAGTTAGGTCATTTACATGTTGATGTTGGTCCGGGTTTGATTTCCAGTATGACGACAATAAAACGTTTCAGTAGTAGAACTATTTGAGATATGATCATTCTTTTAGGATTGATCGTGTAGTCATTTTGATAACGTAGTGATCTCTGAATTCAATTTAATTCGTGCTTTTTTTCTCTTTTCGTTTTAGATATTTGTTTTTCTTTGCCTATTCCTTTTTCGCTTACCTTACCTTTTTCCCTATTTGAATATGGCTACTTCTGGCTTTACTGTCTTGCGAGAAATCAATAGACATTATCGGCGTTTTAATCTTGAAGGACGAATGCTGGAAATTCAAATTAATGCTCCGACCAGTGGCACCGATATTGTGGAGTGGGTTCAGACCTCCTTTCAACAGATGTTGGATTACTTATTGGAAAACGTCGACGAATCATCGATGGTTGGATTATCGATTTTATCCCACGATGAGAAGAACAAACCGTTTTATCTATCTTTCCGGCATGCAAGTAATTTGACACTGGAGACTTTATGGGCATCCTTTGATCGCATCCTTCAAAGTAACGATAGTTTTCTCATGAACGAACCGTTCATTGTCCATTTTCATCATGTGGATGTGCCCCGTGGATTTGGATTGGTGCGTCGAGGTCTTTTATCAAACGACGAATTATTAAAGTGCAAGAAAGGCATTCTACGAGTAAAAAACACCGACAAGAAATGTTTAGCGTATGCAATTGTGATTGCTATTGGCCTAAAGAAATATAAGGATACGAACAAGAAACTGTACAGACAATATCACAACCAGAGCAAGTGTGTTGTTATTCCAGCCGTACATGAACTTTTGTCCAGATCATCAGTGAATTTAGACCATGGGGGATCCGTGGAAGAATTACGACAATTGCAACGCTACTTGACAAATTATAAACTTACCGTATACACTAGCTTTTCCGGAGAAGATATTCTGTATGAAGGGCCTGGTGGCGAAGACAAAATTCCAATCAATTTAATGTGCATCAATTCTCATTATGACATCATCACGTCATTAACGTCTGTTTTTTCTACCAACTATTACTGTGCTGCATGCCACAAAAAATATAATAACAGAAATAGACACGTCAAGAACTGTTCGGCCATGTGTGAGAAATGTTTGCAGAAACCGCCATGCAGTAAGACCAATACGGAGAAGCAGTGCCCAGAATGCAATCGTGAATTTTATGGTGAAACATGCTATACAAATCATCTGACTCTACCATACCATAAGGGCCAACCAATATGCAAGATGGTGAAACAGTGTGCCAAATGTCTACGCATTTATTCGTTTGTCCATACAGGGGAAAGAAAACATGATTGTACTGATTATTTTTGTAATGTGTGCCATAAACACGTTACGTCTACCCACCAATGCTACATGAAGCCTGATACGACTCAATTAAAACATGGAGTTCCATCAGTGTTACATGCCAAGAAAGCTATGATTGTCTTCTATGATATCGAAGCCACACAGGATACTTTCTTCGATGAAGACACGTTCATTCATAAGCCCAATTTACTGGTGGCCCAACAAGTATGTTACAACTGTGTTCAAGATGAGGATATACATCATCCGTGTGAAGTTTGTGGACAGCGAGAACATATTTTTCAAGATGATCCGATCAATGCCTTTCTTGCGTATTTACGTCAACCACGACCCAACATCAAACTTATTGTATCTTTGGCACATAACTGTAAGGGATATGATGGTCATTTTATTCTTAAATCTTTAGTGGAAGAACATGAATTGAAACCTACTTTGATCTTGAACGGAGCAAAAATTTTAAGCATGAAAGTGAATCACTTATCGTTTATTGACTCCTTAAATTTCATGCCAATGGCTTTAAGTAAATTATCCAAGGCATTTCATTTACCAGCGACCAAAGGATATTTTCCACACTTTTTTAATACTGCTGCAAATCAAGCGTATGTGGGAAAATTACCGAACATCCATTATTATGGTGCAGATGAAATGAAAGTGGATGAACGAGAGAAATTCATGACATGGTACAACGAAAACCAGAACGATACGTTTATTTTCCAAGAAGAATTGGTAAACTATTGTGTCCAGGACGTCAACGTACTTCGAATGGCTTGTATATCTTTCATGACCACTTTTGAACAAGAAACTCACGTCAATCCTTTCCTGGAGGCTATCACTTTGGCGAGTGCGTGCAATTTAGTATTTCGACGAAATTTCTTAAAACCCAATACTATTAGCATTCTTCCTGTACGAGGATATCGTCACAGAAACAATCAGTCACGGATTGCTTTGCAGTGGCTTGCCTACATGGAAGAAAAAGAGGGTCATTCAATTCTACATGCGGCCAAAGGCAAAGAAGTTTATGTTGCTGGTTTTCATCTGGACGGCTACTACAAAGATCCCGACACTAAAGAGGAACACGTGTATGAATTTGAAGGGTGCAGATTCCATGGATGTCCTCTATGTGTCCCTACAGGCCGTGATCAACCCATTTATGAGAACTCCGAAGAAACGATGAACTATCGCTACGAGAGAACACAGCGTAAAATGAAATTATTACGATCCATGGGATATAAAGTACATGAAATGTGGGAATGTGAATTTCGTCAAGTGTTAAAATCCAATCCAGCATTGGCCTCTTCTTTAAGCACACATCCTTATACTAATAAGACACCATTAAATCCAAGAGACAGCTTCTATGGTGGCCGTGTTAATGCCATTAAATTGTATCACGTCGCAAATGAAAATGAAGGCGAAGAAATAAAATTCTTGGATATCGTTTCCCTGTATCCTTATGTGAATAAATGTGGACGGTATCCAATAGGGCACCCACGAATATATCTACAGGGGGATCCAAAAATGCCCGACATCCAAGATGTTAACGGATTGGTCAAGTTGAAGATTTTGCCTAGCAGAAATGTGTTTCATCCAGTGCTGCCATTTCGCTCAAATAAGAAGTTGTTGTTTCCACTTTGTGCTGCCTGTGCCACAGCATTAAATCAAGATTCTGAATGTACACATTCGGACAGTGAACGAAGCCTAACAGGAACATGGGTGTCCTATGAAATTCAAAAAGCCATTGAACTTGGGTATCAAGTCATTGAAATTTACGAAATTTGGGATTACGACATCACCGTATATGATCCAGAAACCAAGACTGGCGGATTATTCAGCGAATACATTAACACATTTTTGAAATCTAAGCTGGAAGCTTCTGGTTGGCCTGCCAATTGCGTCACCGAAGAAGAAAAGCAGCAGTATATTCAAGTGGTACAACAACGGGAAGGCATAACTTTAGATGCAGCAAATATAATGACAAATTCAGCACGTCGTAGTCTTGCAAAACTCTGTTTGAATGCCTTCTGGGGACGACTCGCTATAAGAGACAATTTCAGCCAAACGACCATCATTAACGACCCCAAAGAACTGTATCAGAAATTAACTGCTCCAGACATAAAAGTCAACCAAATTTTACCTGTTAACGATTCGATGTTATACCTTTATTGGCAGTATGAAGATGATGTTCCAGTACAAAATCACAATGCTAATGTTGTCCTTGGAGCATTTACAACGTGTCAAGCTCGTCTGGAACTCTACAAATATTTAGAACTGCTGCAAGAAAGAGTACTATATTTCGATACAGATTCCGTAATATTCACGCAGCGACCATCACAGCCCACAATAGAACCAGAAGTATTTCTTGGTTCAATGTCAAATGAACTGGAATCAATTGGACCAAAAGCATACATTAAAAAATTCGTGTCTGGTGGCCCAAAACAGTACGCCTTGGAAATCTACAACCCCGACACGAAATCAACCAGTTATGTATGCAAAATTCGTGGATTCACACTCAATTATACTGCAAGTCAAAAGCTAAATTTTAACAGTCTGGAGCAAATGATCATAAATCAATCGAATGAAAAAATCTCCATTAGCACGCCGCACAAAATTTACAGAACCCACGATCATCATCTTGTCACAAAACCTGAAGAAAAGAAGTACAGTTTCAACTATAAAAAACGCCGATTAATACCAGACACATACGAGACATTGCCCTATGGGTATAAAAAAGCCAGAACAGAATAACAGCCATATTTTCCCCTAATCCCACCAACATCACCTCCCAAAGACGGGGCAAAGAATCAACGCCTCCCAAAGACGGGGCAAAGAATCAACGCAACACGGGACATGCTTCAACGAGGCCACAGCGGAAACAAAACTCAGATGACATCACCTTGCAGAAACCCGTGGAGAAAAAAAAAGGAATTCAGGTACGTCACATTTGCGTTTCTTTTCTCACCTCACTCTCTCTTGATCAGTTAGTTCGATGTTAATAATCTGTTTTTCTTCTTTCACAGGAAACAAAATAAATATTACCATGTATATTCATATGTTTTATTTTCTCTTTACAGAATTTGTACCCGTCACGGACACGTCTTCCTTTGAAGAAAAAAGAAATTCTGTATTCTGTTTCACATGCTAAAAATAAATGTACAAAAACATGATTCTGTGTTTTTTTATTTCACATCCTAAAATCAAATTCTTTTTCCTGTACTGCGATTTCAATTTCTTTTTTCTGAATCAGTTTACCGGTAAAATAAATCAATGTTTTGCGGAAAAAAAAATCAAACTAAATTTTTGTTTCAGAAAATTTTTAGTGTACGAAAAAAAAACTGATTCAGAAAATTTTTGTGTACGAAAAAAAAATGTTTTCAGAAAAATCTTTTGTGTACGAAAACAAAATTCTGTTTCAGAAATTTTTTTGTGTACAAAACAAAAACTGTTTCAGAAAAATCTTTATGTACAAACAAAATTCTGTTTCAGAAAAAATTTTTATGTACAAACAAAATTCTGTTTCAGAAAAAAAATTTGTGTGCAAAACAAAAATCAGTTTTCGTCACGAAACTGCTCCGACTAAATGAATCGATTCATTCTGATAGTGTTGGCAACACTGGAAAAATTTCGGTAAGTATCGCTCAGACCCTGAGTTACAGCGAACACAACTAGATTCGAACCAGCAACCTTACATGTCTGATTCATCTCTAAATACAGCCAACTAAACAATAAGATTATGTGTATACGTCAATGCCTTGTACTGAGTCAACAAGGTTTTCTTCAAGGTCAAAGTTGCACACGAAGTAAAAAAAGATGACAACGCAGATCTTCTATCTTTCTATATGAAACATAAACCTAGTATAAACTGCTCGCACTGAAATGTGTAATGTAACATAATCTGGTCGTCTTCTTTTCATACGCGAAACTGTTCGCACTGAATGGAGTACGGCGGCTCAGCGCTTCAATCCACAACGAAGTAAGTTCATGTTTCCTCCTATCATTTTTTCATCATCGTTTCAAGGGGACGTTAAACTCAACATTTCCAAGAATCGAACTCGGGACCATGACATAGTAATCAACAAACTGAACTTCTCAATGGGCCATGGTGACTCAGCTCTTATTTCTGATGTGTGATATCTCTGCTTCAATCCGCAAGCAAGTAAGTTTATGATGTTTTCTCATTTCTCATCATCGTTTCAAGGGACGTTAACATTTCCTGAAAACTAGCACCAAGAATCAAACTCGGGACCATTGCATAGTAATCAACACACGTGTACGATGGCTCAGCGCTTGTCTCTACTGTATGAGGTCCCTGCTTCAATCCTCAGTCAAGTAAGTTCATGTTTTCCCTGTTTCGGTCTATCACCGTTTTTCGCGGGGACGTTAAATTCAACATTTCCAAGAATCAAACTCGGGACGATTCCAAGGTATCCATGTTCACTCCTAAAGCGGAACAAAATGTCCCCTAAAAGGGAACGAGGTGGACCACCCAAATTTTGTAGTAATATATATTAGGGTCCAGTACTATGATACCAAATGTTTACATTTGGCAATTTCTAAAACTTAAGTGGCGGGCCAAGGTACCATTCCCGGGGGGGGGCACATATGTACTTATGTTTCATAATAGGGAATGGACTCCTATACATGGCCATATAACCATATAAGGTAATAGGACCTCATCCAAGGAAATGAATTAGGTCAAAACCAAACACGTGGTACAACGTAATGCTTACGTTTATATTTTGGCAATTTTGTACCCCTAAAAGGGGAACGAGATAGACCACCGAAATTTATAGTAATCTATATTAGGGTTCTATACTATTATACCAAATGTTTAAATTGGGCAATTTCCAAAATTTAAGGGGTGGGCCAAGGCACTCCTGCCGGGGTGCACAAATGTACCTATGTCTTACAATAGGAAATAAACACCTGTATACACCCATATAACTATATAAGGTAATAGGACCTCATCCAAGGGAATAAAATGAGCCAAAAAACCAAACATGTGGTTGTACTAAAATTTTGGCAATTTTGTACCCCTAAAAGGGAACGAAGTGGACCACCCAAATTTATAGTAATACATACTAGGGTTCTATACTATTATACCAAAATGTTTAAATTGGGCAATTTCCAAAAATTGATGGGGTGGGCCAAGGTACACCGTTTATATTTTGGCAATTTTGTACCCCTAAAAGGGAACGAGGTAGACCACCGAAATTTATAGTAATACATACTAGGGTTCTATACTATTATACCAAAATGTTTAAATTGGGCAATTTCCAAAATTTAAGGGGTGGGCCAAGGCACTCCTGCCAAATTTTTAAAGGGGTGCACAAATGTACCTATGTCTTACAATAGAAAATAAACACCTGTATACACCCATATAACTATATAAGGTAATAGGACCTCATCCAAGGGAATAAAATGAGCCAAAAACCAAACATGTGGTTGTACTAAAATTTGGCAATTTTGTACCCCTAAAAGGGAACAAAGTGGACCACCCAAATTTACAGTAATACATACTAGGGTTCTATACTATTGTACCAAAATGTTTAAATTGGGCAATTTCCAAAATTGATGGGGTGGGCCAAGGTACACCTCCCGGGGTGCAGCAATATACCCATGTCTTATAAAAGGTAATGAACCCCTGTATATGCCCATATAACCATATAGGGTAATAATACCTCATCAAAGGGGATAAATTAGGTCAAAAAACCCCGAAATTTGACTTTTTTGGCAATTTTTTACTCATAAAAGGGAACGACATAGACACCCAATACTGATAGAGGTACATACTGTGGACCTAGGTTACCACACCCAATTTTTAGATTTAGCAATTTCCAAAATTTAAGGGGTGGTCCTATGTACCCCTGCCAAAATCTAGAGGGGTGGTCCTAAGTACCCCTAGGTCATTGACACGGGCCAGGGACCATGGGTCCTGGGGGGTGGTCCTATGTACCCCTGCCAAATTTTAGGGGGTGGGCCATGGTACCCCTAGGTCATTGACCCCGGGCCAGGGACCATGGGTCCTGAGGCAGGGACCCAGGGGCCAAAAAGTTAGGCCAAGTCGCCCCATTACTACTATTAATCAAATGAGGAACTAAATTAATTTTCAAGAACTGTCAGAAGAAAGAAAATAAATCTATATTCTCATGATATAACGTCTTCTAGTGTCTTGATAGAGAACAGAGATCGATAAAACATATCCAAAATAAATGTAATTTTGGAAGTACGTACAATACACGAAAATTCGTTTATGTGATTCGGCGGAATGTATTTTGATCTTAGATCAATTATCAGCTGATACTTGAAGCAAAACAGAAGACGTGGTAATGACCGTAAGTTATTTGTCACTTTTATCATAATCTACCATTTTAATAATTTTTATGTTAAAATCACTATATTGCAAAACGATTACTTATATCAAACCTTACTGATATAAATAACTGGGAGCTAGGTCTGCACTTCAAGATTTAAACCTCGATTAAGCTTAAGAAAGAAGAAGAGAATGTGGTTAGGTGACATGCTGAGATTATTAATCAATCGAGATGCAATTGAAGAATTACAAGCAAAAATTGTCCTTTATTATTTCATTCTTATATGAAACTTTCCGTGATTATATTGATTTAATAAGCATAATTTTATATGTAATCTCGATGATTTGGGAATTATACTTTGTAATTGGCTTACGAATTAAGAGATTATTTGCATTGGAAATGGAACGAGTTTATAAATTTGCTAGGTTCCAATAAATAAAAATATGGAAGAATTTTTTGAAGCTATATTGCGAAGAAAATCTAAAATAGAACATTTGTTTCCAAAAGGTGGCGACCCATCTTTTTCTCTTGAAGATGGAACAACTGCGCTGCATGTCGCTGCATGGCATGGAAATCTTAGCGCCGTCAAATTTCTGTTAATCAAAAAAGCTAATCCAAATCAAGGAGATATGAGAAAACTAACACCCGTTCATGTTGCTTCTATATTTGATCAAAGGAGCGTGTTAGAAGTCCTTGTCGATGCAGGAGGACGGATTGACGAGAAAATCTTTGATACTAAGTACCGGCCAGACGAGATGATGATACACACTACATATAACCAAATGGTATGCTATATAGTTGTGATTCCACATAGTCTTTGAGCAGATCTTTGTGCACCAGTAGTATTTCTTAAATTATTATTATCATTATTATAAGTAGTGATAGTACTAAAAATGAAAATTTTCAGTTTACCATCCAACAGTTATGCTCTTTAGGATAAAGGAGACAGATGATTAATGAAAGTGAATAATTGTGGAATTAATTTTGTGCGCTCTCCCACTCGGAATCGAACCCCGGGATATAGGGTTGCCAACCGTCCGGTATTTTAGCAGACAGTTTTTTTTTTCACTTGTCCATCGTCTAGTTCAACCTCAAAACTGGCTACGTTAAATGTCCAGTAATTTTTACCTCTTACTAAACCTTTTCTCTGCTCCATTGACATCATTTTAGAGTGACAAAAGGAATCGTTTGTCGATGAACTTGGATAAAGCAGAGCTTTATAGTTCGCTTTAATATCGACCTGTCATTACACGGAATTTGCTGTAGAGATGGAGACAGAAAATTTTCTGAACACACCACTAGAGGTCAACAAAAGTACATTTTTAGCTAGCACTGCCTCATCCTCAGCTACATCTTCCAGTTAAATAATGTATCCAGATCTAGTAAAAGTATGTAGGCATCATAAGACATTACCAGCCCCAGCAAAGCTGGTAAGACTTATTTTGCAAGTATATTTTGTGCTTGCCATATTGCTTTTCTGTTTTAAATACGATATATTGTTGATGGTAGACAATAAAAATTACATGTGCCGACTCAACCAAAACTGGAAAAAAGTATGTCTAATCATTCATGTAGTCAGGGGGTCCTGGGGGTTCTAACCCCTTTCGAAACCAGAAACGAAAAAATTAAGAAAGGGTGAAACAAATTTGTTAGACAGCATGAGAAAGTTATTGACGTGTGTTTTACTGTCTGTTCCAAATGACAAGTTAAATAAGCAGTAGCCAATGATACGCAAGCTTGGGCATAGCGTTGTCGGCATGTGCCCTTCTCATTGTTTCCTCTCCACTCCAGCCTTGAGGAACGTATTAGCCAAATTACTTGCTCAGTTAAGTCATGCCAAATGAGCGGGATATCCAAGAAAAATCAGAGAATTTGAAGTTTCTAGAAAAGTTACGGAATTCTCACAATTTCTGCTACTTGTCAGGGAAATTGCAAGCTTTCGAAATCATAATGCCGTTCTGTAATACTGCGGACATTTAGCTATCATAATTTTTCGTCATCGCTTCTTTGCAGTATGAAACATGTTTCAGAAACAGTTTTCTAGTGCTCCTTTAATTTGTCATTTGAAACAGACAGTAGAGGGAATAATTAAAACAAAAAAGTTATATGGAAAGAAAATTCTTGAACAGAGAAAGAAACGCAGATATTGAAAAATATTTTACAAGACATTATTGGATATGTAGTATTTTTTTTATAATAGTGGATACGTACTTTTTATAATAGCTGGTGTCACAATGAAAGGAAAATTGTTATATTTGAATGAACAGAGAAAGAAACGTAGACATTGTAAAATCTTTTTCAATATTTTTTAATATTCTTTTGCTCCAGATTTCTTCATAGTTTGTTATTAAAATACTTACTAACATATCCTCATTTTATTGTCCTAATAAACCAATATATGTTACCAATAAAATAGTTTAGATTGATCGAGTTCCAGCTATGATAACCACATTACTTCATATCACGGACTCCCCCATTGCGAAATCCTGGGTACGTGCCTAGTCTAATAAATGTTTCAAAACTAACTAAAGTTATTAAATTTTGAATCGCTCAATTTTATGTAAAGTAACCCCTTTCAGATTGTTCACATTTTTGATAAGCGATGATGTCAGTCTTAGAAGTGTACTTCACGGGGATGTCCAGTATTTCCATTTTCAAAAGTTAGCAACCCTACCGGGAAACCGTAAACCAAAGGCAAACGTGATTGCCACTAGACCAGCGGGGAGGGCAGTAGTAATAGTAGTAGTGGTGGTTGTGGTGATATCCTACAGAATTGTAGACATTATACTAGTTTTGCTACTTCACTCGTTATACTTGATACTTCCATCTCATACATTTCTATTAGTGCATGGCACTAACGGTCCGTATTGTGTAGACCTTCGTTCCACTGAATATTCGGTACATTCTTGTAGAAGTAGCGTCATTTCAGATTTTGCTAGAGGAGAAAAGGGGGCAAGATTCTCCTCTCATAAGAATTTTTCGTTTTTTGTTAGTATATTACTATACAATTGATTTCTCAAACTTAGAGACGCAATTCCCACTCTCTACCCTCCCTAAATGACACCCCTGCTTATAGAATATCCAGAATATTCAGAACCACTGAAAACATTTAGGATTGCCTAAAACCTTAGATTTTGAGGCAAAATCTTACTCTGACAAGTAAAGAGTCCAAATGGATGAATCGAGTTGCGGGATGAGACATAGTGCACCTGATAGAGGGTGTGAAAATATGTGTATGTGCAAATTTATAGCGACTGAGCGCCATAAGAAACGGAAGGGGAGGGGGTCAAATTTGGTGGAAGAAGGGTTATGCTATGTTATTGAAATACAAGTAGACTGTTGAATCGTAAAAAATAGTGAAAGATAGACAATGCAAACGGTGATAGTTTTACATATTGGCGAAAGAAGAATGGGCAGAGTAGATCATGAATCTCCGCCGCCATCTTGAAATCCGCCATTTTGAAATATGTGATTTTTATTTTAAATGGAAAGGTAGTCATGTGATATATCAATTAGGACCAGCATGTTCTCAAAAAGTCAATTATGAATTTTATTGATCATTATCTGTACTTATTTGGAAGATTTAAGATCATCTTTAAAGTTATTTACGAAAATCTAGGAGACTGATACTCGTATATTGAAAGTTTGGATTTTTACGAAAACACATGCATATTAGACATATCTACAAGCCAAGAAAACTAACAGTGAAATTTCATATCCAAGTTGTATATTATTACATTATTATTTCTGACATTACTTTCAATTTGGTTTATATAGTGCCGAAGAGAACTGTTCCGGTGTGGAAGAACCGCTTCCGCCTTTTTTATTGTTTTTTTCTTGCTCTTTTAGTCGTAAACAATGTACTTATATAGCTACCTTTTGTTAAATGACATTCTTACTAATATAGACCATAACACAATGAAAATCTGAAAGATTGGAATATAATTAGTACGTACTGTACGTAAACGACTATATTTTTCCCCACTTGCAATATGTTTTACTCAACTATCTTTGTCCACCTTCGTAAGCATTAGCAACTTGGGATGAGTGTAGCATATGATATCTAAACGAAAAGTGGTTCGCGAGTCCGGAAGTTGCAATGATGATCCATCGTCCGAGGGCACAATAATCGTGTCCTGTGGCACCATTATCACAATAGTCAAAGGCTTCATATTGCGAACAAACCGATCAAACATAATGCAACACGATATAGACACTCGAGAAAGCCACCTCACTCGATAACATTTTCCGCTACAACTTCATTGCTCTATTCGACCGTATTAGTCCACTTCCCGTTTAGATATCACATGCTACACTCATCCCAAGTTGCTAATGCTTACGAAGATGGACAAAGAAAGTTGAGTGAATAATATTAAAAATGGTGAAAAATATAGTACCTAGGTAGTTTACGTACCGTACGTAATAATTGTATTGCATTCTTTCAGATTTTTAATGTGTTATGGTCTATGTTAGTAAGTATGTCATTTAACAAAAGGTAGCTATATACACTTCACATTGTTTTCGACTAAAAGAGCAAGAAAAAACAAGAACTATTAAAAAAGGCGGAAGCGGTTCTTCCACACCGGAACAGTTCTCTTCGGCACTATATAAACCAAATTGAAAGTAATGTCAGAAATAATAATGTAATAATATACAACTTGGATATGAAATTTCACTGTTAGTTTTCTTGGCTTGTAGATATGTCTAATATGCATGTGTTTTCGTAAAAATCCAAACTTTCAATATACGAGTATCAGTCTCCTAGATTTTCGTAAATAACTTTAAAGATGATCTTAAATCTTCCAAATAAGTACAGATAATGATCAATAAAGTTCATAATTGACTTTCTGAGAACATGCTGGTCCTAATTGATATCACATGACTGCCTTTCTATTTCAAAAATATCACATATTTCAAAATGGCGGATTTCAAGATGGCGGTGGATGTTCGTGATCTACTCTGCCTATTCTTCTTTTGCCAATATGTGAAACTATCATAGTTTACATTGTCTATCTTTCATTATTTTTACGATTCAACAGTTTACTTGATGTCTTTCAATAACATAGCATAGCCCTTCTCCCACCAACTTTGACCCCATCCCCCTCCGTTTCTTATTTCGCTCAGCCGCTATAACTTTGCACATACACATATTTTCACATCCTCTATCAGGTGCACTAAGTTTCATCTCGCAACTCGATTCATCCATTTGGACCCTTTACTTGTGAGATTTTTCTTTTTAGATTTTTCCTGTTACGTGCTTCTATTGATTGCTGTCGTTTTAAATTATTTTCTTGTTATATATTTTTTATTCTTTGAGACTTTTAGCGACCTCTATTTTAATTTATTTCGTTTTCTTTTAAGTTTGTTTTCTTTATTTGTAGAATTTATATTAGAACTACAGTTTCTTTACACTTTCTTAGACATTGTATTTTGCATTTTTAATATTCAGCATTTGTCAGCTTTCGACCTTATTGTGACATGAACAAACAACCTATTAAACTCTGACAATGAATCAGTCATCCTTGACTGATTTCATCAAACAATTAGGGAAATTCATATATATATATATATATATATATATATATATATATATATATATATATATATATATATATATATATATATAAACAGACTTATTGACAAAGTAATTATAGAAGAAGCATCATTACCGAATTAAATGTATATCTGTTAGATTTAGGAATTAATTACCTTTGATCCTGATTTCTTTAACATCAAGCAAGAGAGATATTGAGAAGATATACAAAATGTACTCGTCCATTTGCAAGGACATTTGTAATGCTTTAGTGAATTTATCATTAAATACTTCTTTAAAAGATTACATAAATTCACTCCTCATCCATGCATATTTCCAACACTGTTAAGAAACTTAAAAAAAAATGAGAAACCGTTCCTTATCTGTGCACCTAGAGAATATTTTCTTAGAAATGAGATTTGGCAATCCTTATTCATAAGGAAAGTAACAGTATATTTTCTCGTTTCGCTTTATACAACCTTATATATTTTTCTTCATTCCTCATTTATGAGAGTTTCAAACTCTTGTTTCTAAGAAAAGATATTCTCGGTACACAGAAAAGAAATGGTTTCACAGATTTAAGAAAGTATTTTTAACAGTGAAGCAATATGATAATTGGTAAAATCATGTATGTTTCATAAAATAAGAGGATTGTTATTAAATATGGTCGTTGATGATTTTCTTTTTTAAATTAAAAAAAATGAAAATAAATTTTCTTATTTTAATGTACCACGATTATGCCCTTTAGGCCAAGGAAGATGGATGATAAATGAAAATGAATGATTCTGAAATTAAATTTCTTCGTGCTCTTCCACTGGGCTAGACTAAAGGCACATACGCTAGCAAATACACCAACAAAGAGGGCTCACGTCCTGAAAGGGAATACATTTATTTCCATAATTTTGCCCGATTTTAGCCACAAGAAATTAAAGTAATTTGTAAAGTAAGAAGCAGTAGGTTACCGCGAACACAAAACTGCTAAGAAACCATGGGTTACGGAGCAGATGTTGCAGAAAATGAGGGAGAGGAAGATGTGGAAACAGGTTGATACAGAAGAGGGCAGAAAGATGTACAGAAAGTTAAATAATGAATTACGAAGAGAAACAGACAAAGCGAGGGAAGAGTTTTACAAAAGAAAATGCGAGGACATAGAAGAATTAGAAAGAGTTGGGAAATACACAAGGAGGTGAAATGTACAAGGAGGTGAAATCTATGGAATTTCGGAGGAAACAAGGGAGTATTATGATGGCAGTAGAAAATAAGAATGGGAAGGTAGTCAGCGAGAGAAATGAGGTCATAGGAAGGTGGAAAGAATACGTTGAAGACTTATATGAGAGTAGGGATAGACCGTGTAGCCTAAATGTTGAAGTGGAAAATGAAGTAGGCGAGGATGATAAAGGATTTAGTATTCTTCGGGATGAGTTTGAAAAGGCTATATCCGAGATTAGGAATGGAAAGGCAACAGGAATAGATAACATACCAATTGAATTCATTAAAAATATAGGAGACAAGGGAAAGAAAGAATTGTGGCGACTATGCAATGAAATATATGAAACAGGAGAATGGCCAAGAGACTTTCTGAAAACGATCATGATACCAATGGCTAAGAAATCGAACCCAAAGAGATGTGAGGATTATAGAACTATTAGTCTCATATCTCATGCAGCTAAAATTCTGCTCCGAATACTGGACAGAAGGTTATATGGAAGAACAAATAAAGATGTTGAGGAAGAGCAGTTCGGGTTCAGAAGAGGCAAGGGTACAAGACATGCTATTGGATTATTAAGGGTGATCGGTGAAAGATTTATAGAAAAAGGGAAAGAGGTGTATGTTATATTTATTGATCTAGAAAAGGCTTTTGACCGCGTGAATTGGGAATTGTTGTTGGGAGTTCTAACAAAGATAAGGTTGGAATGGAAAGATAGAAGACTCATAAGAAACTTATACATGAACCAACAAGTAAGTGTTAGGATAGGGGAAGAACTGACGGAAGAGAGTGCAATTGGAAGGGGAGTTCGACAAGGATGCTGCCTCTCGCCAACACTATTTAATGTCTATCTAGAAGAAATAGTGAAAAAGAGCCTACATGATGATGATGGCATTTCGGTAGGAGGTAGAATGATTAGATGTATAAGATTTGCAGACGATATGGCGCTTGTTGCAGAATCTGAAAGAAAATCAATAAAATGTTAGAAAAAATGAGAAAGGGCTTTGAAGAATATGGGATGAAAATAAATGTTAGAAAGACAAAAGCCATGGTGATTGGAACGAAGGGGTCTGTGTCAAATATAAAAGTAGGAGGGGAGAAAATAGAACAAGTGAATAGTTTTCGATACCTGGGTAGTGTTCTTAGTAATGACATGAAATGCGAACGTGAAATAAAAGCAAGGATAGGAATGGCGAAAGAAGCCTTTAAAAGAAAGAAAAGTCTGTTTTGTGGGACCTTGAACAAAGAGTTGAGAAAAAGACTCATAAAATGCTTCGTGTGGAGTGTTGTACTGTATGGGGCGGAAAGGTGGACCTTACGTAAAGGTGACGAAAATCGACTGGAAGCCTTCGAAATGTGGGCGTGGAGAAGAATGGAAAGAATTAGTTGGATCGAGCGGAAAACGAATGAAAGAGTGTTTGAAATGGTGGGTGAGAAAAGAACACTTTTAGATATTATTAGGAAGAGGAAGAGAAACTGGTTGGGACATTGCCTAAGAAGAGATTGTATCATGAGGGACGTCCTAGAGGGTATGGTGGCGGGAAAGAGAGGGAGGGGGCGAAAGAGACTACAATTAATGGATGATATTAAAACAGAAAGATCATACGCGAAGACGAAAAGGTTAGCGGAGGACCGTGGAGCATGGAAGCTTCTCAGCTGTGGCAAGTGACCTGCCAATAAAGGCAAAATACCTATGATGATGATGATGGTAAACCTAATGGAAAATGTATGTCCCATCATAAAATCAAATTCAAACGTCATAAAATTATCGAGAAAATGTCTTTATCACATCACGTATATGCAGTTGAGATTAATTAGGTCGAAGTTTAGCGTCCCTTTGGGCACCAAGCCTATATGAGACATGAAATTACAGTTTAATGTGGAAAATGCAGGTGCCTTTGTCGTGGAAGACAAGGTTCGATTCTCGGTGTGAACTTACGTGGATAAGAACCCTAAGCTGTAGGTCCATATCTAATATAATTAGAACTGGTGCTGAAAAGGACCCTAAACTCAAATCCAACCAATCAACCATTGAATCACCACAAAATGTTCAAATTTAAGCGCTTCCTGCCGCATCCCGTATACCAAGCACGTTCGCGCTAAAAGTTAGAATAGCGGGGAGGACATAGTCTTGGTTCACTTTACCCTTTTCCGATCATTATTGATCTATTTCAACCTCTGGTAATAGTGCTACTTACGAAGTCTCAAAGATAGCACATTGCAACTCATATAAGTTCAACGAAACTTCTCGTAGGACATATGACCACAAAAAGTATATCATATTCAATGTAAAAAGTTGCATTGATATTCTTGTCATTTTAAAAATGACACGAAGGCTTTGAGTTTTAGTCTCACAGTTATGCCAATCAGGCTAAAGGAAACGGGGATGATGAGAAATGCATGAAATGGTGGAATAAAGAAAGTGGGAGGAAACGGAAGAACCCCAAGAAAACCCACAAGCACGGTGTTTATCCACTGTTTGTCCACCAAAATGCCCACACGGCGCGAGCTGAGATCGAACTAGGGACCCCAAGCTCTATCACTGAGCCACCGCGCCCTCCTTGTTATTTTAAATTCTTGGTCTCTTTACGTGTATGTACACTTTGTTCCAAAAAGCTTGAACGCATTCCTAATTGCTGTTCTGAGACAAAAGTTTTCTAAGTCCAACTTCGGAAACAAGTAAACCAGATTCAAACCTCCAAGCCAAACTTTGCAATCGAAAAAAATGTGCAGATGTGCTTTTCTTTTAAATATAATAAGACCTGTTAGTAAGTTCAGAAAAAACAACATTGATTGAAATACTTAATGATACAATATTTCGAAACCATGTTTTCATGTCAGCACATGCTTGTTTATCATTTAGCTTACCATACGTAAAAGAACATTTAGATATGTAAAGGAACCCTTCCATATGTGAAAGAAGAATGAAAGGAAAGACAGAGAACATAAAATAAATGATAAAGTAGAACAAAAACAGCGTTTGCAACAGATATGAATGTCATTGTCTTGAAAAGCAAGTTATATTTCGTTAGAAGAAACTAGCCTAGAGTGCTCATATTAGCACAGTGCTAAACCGTTGGAGTTCAAATCGTAAAGTCGTGAGTTCGATTCCCATTTGGGGCGATTTTTTGTCTGAAATTCTATTTTCCACAATGCATGAAAAATTATATAAAATAATTACATTAAAATACATAAGTTGTATATAATCATTGCAGGTTATATTCATATAATCATTGCAGAACATAAGTAATTATAATGTTTAAAATATAATATCTGAGGTAGGTGTTCACAGAACGTCGGTATTGCATATGTGAATGTTAAATACAAATTAAGAAAATCGTGTAATAGCAATAAATAAATTATGTAGTGTATTTATTTGCAACTATTTGTCATATAGAGGTTACTTCTCCATATTCTCACTACGGCATGCCATTTACGTTCTTGAGATATATTCCGAGGCATAAAGACAGGGCATAAACAGAGAATATCCAAAGTCGGATCGTGGTTCCATTCAAACAATTCACGATCCTCAAAGGTCACATGAAGAGACCTTATGTCCATTTTCCTTATGAAGCATGCCAGAACGAGAAATCTTTATATAGGGTTTCAGTTCAATACTCTGATATGCTTTTGTAATATGAAAATTTCGATGCCTTGGTCACTCTCTCTGTCTCTCTCGCTATCTTATCTGTTATATACATATACATATACATATACATATATATATATATATATATATATATATATATATATATATATATATATATATATATATCAAATGTATGCATGTATGTGTTCAACACAATTCTGATATATCTAGAGCAATTTTAACCATATTTCTTAGTCTGAAAAAGAGTACTGTCGGGTTAGCTATGGAAAGTGGGATACGTATAAAATATGATAGAAACCTATCGATATAAGTGTCGAATCCATAGTTTCAGGTTCGGTTAGGTAAATAGTGTTACTTTCAATTCCGCTTAACTCCAATTAAGCTCCCATTAGCATCCAGAGTGGTTACATAGGGACGAGAAATATTGAAATCGACCCTTAGTAGTGTCGAATCGTGTTTTCAGCTAAGTTAATTGGTAGCAGTTGGAATGTTACTTAAACCAAATTCAGCCTCAGCAGTGCAACACTCCTTAGCCCTCATAGGTGGAATGTGAGGGGCTGACATCAAAATGATAAAAAGACCGATATTAGTATCGAATTCATAATTTTGAGGGTCACTTAGATAAAGAGTGGCACTCCAGATACCATGTAAGTTAAGCCCTGGTTAGCACTCTGAAGGGATGTGTGAAATTGGGACACGTAAAAATAATTGAAAATGACCAATGTTAGTGTCCAATACATAGCTTTCGGGGTTTCCAGGTTCATAGGAGTAGTTTTAATGACCTTTAAGTACAACTTCCAGTAGGAGTAAGTTTTGCGTAGCACATCTACTAAGGAGAATCGAAGATAGTAACATATAAAATGATTCTAAACAACTGTTATTAGTGTAGAAACCGTAGTTTTGGGATCACCGAGATAAATAGCAACACTTCTGATGCCATTTATGTTCAAGTGTAACCCATTATTCCCTCTGTATTGGAAGGTATAGTGATATATAAATAATCAAAAACGACTGGCATTAGTATCGAATTCATAGTTTTCGGAGTCCCTAAGTTGATTGTCGACACTCCCTATACCATTTAAGTCTACGTTTAGCTCCCATTAGTATCCTGGGGTGGTGGGAAGGGATTGACATTTAAAAGGTATCAAAAACGACGATATTAGTATGGGGTGAAAAGGGATGAAAATAAAATGTCTCAAATGACTGAGATTAGTGTCGAATTTGTAATTTGGGTTCGTTAAGGTATTAGATTACAATCGCAATGACATTTAATGCTACGTTTAACCATAAACGAGCATGTCAGCTGGATTTTGAATTTACAGGGGCAGCGCCGAAGGCGTGGCTCGCAAAGCTCTAAATATTTTAATGCATGTGTATAAATGTATATTCCAGCTTAACTCCTGAATGTCTGGAGCAACTTTTATCAAACGTGGTAGACATATTACTTTCAATCTACGAAAAAAATATTGTGGTAGTAAGATACCGTAGGAATGGAAGTTGGGAGGAGTGACATGTAAAAATAATGTAAAACGACTGATTTTAGTATGTTATCCATAGCTTTTTGGGCCCTTGAGATGAATAGTGAAGCTCAAAACGGCGTTTACGTCCAAATTTATCACCATCTTCAGAGGGCGAAGGGCTGGGAGATCTGAAAAATAAAATGGCAAATTACTGAAATATTTGTCGAACCATAGTTTTTGGGGTCGGGAAAGCGTTTCTAATATCTTTGAAACGTAATTTCCTCCCACTTCAAGATGGGCTTTTTTATCATATCAATTTCTCACAGTGAGAAGAAATGACCATCTCCACTAGTATATCTATCAAGCCAATCTTAGAAATCGATAAAAATTGTATAGGTGTATGTTTCATCTTTTAAATGAAATAAGACATGGTAAAATTGTAGTAAAGAGAGGCTCTCAAGGTGCTAATCGGCCATTTTGCTCACCAGAAAGCGATAAATCTGAAACGATTTACGTTAGCACCTAGTAGAACCCGAGACATAGACGTTTGTCTGATTGGCTAAATGAAGACCTAAATGATTTATCCCTCTATAAGCGAGGTTTTCTTCATTGTTTCCGTGGCGAAGTCGTAAAAACACGCGCCTAGTAATCACAATCGCGTGTTTTGGAATCTTGATGGTTCGCACCCACCCCGTGGTACTTCATTTTAGTGGTTTTTAGACATCTGAATATAAACAAATCATGCATATAGGCGATTTAACATATTTTGGGAAGTAATTTTGTAGTTTGTTGGCGTTTCGTCGCGTCTCTGCCGCTGGTAGTATAATTTTCAAAACGGAAGTGAGGTCACCGCAGATCGTCGCTGCAGGGCCGCCAATATTTGGCAAATAGTCGTTGGTTGCCTATCAGTGGTCCACCGACGCTTACGGCATGGGGGTTGTATCTGGAAATAAGATAATAAAGAACCATAGTATCCATGAAATTCTTTAGCACTCCTAAATGTCTGAAACGGTGAAACAGATATCAAAAATGTAGAACACATATTTCATCATTTCAAAGGTGCCCCGTCATGCTGGGTCATCAATCATGCTGACGCAAGATGAGTTTTTATTTGCCAGTAGGAGAGAGAGTTCCGTACAAACTTTGACAAAATCCACGGTTTGTTTTCGTTTGTTTCGCTTTTACCCTTCTCAAGCACTTGGCCCCAGCGTGATTGATGCATGATTATACCCTCTATTTACGCATCGGAATTTATTCCAAAAACGTAAATGATATGCTGAAATGAGAATATGGGGAAGTAACCTCTATATGACAGATAGCTGCAAATAAATACACTACATAACTTATTTATTGCTATTTCACGGTTTTCTTCTTTGGTATTTAACATTCACATATGTAATACCGTCGTTCTGTTACCTCAGATGTTATATTTTAAACAT
The DNA here is from genome assembly GCF_964235325.1 of Thermobia domestica. Classification (NCBI taxonomy): domain Eukaryota; kingdom Metazoa; phylum Arthropoda; class Insecta; order Zygentoma; family Lepismatidae; genus Thermobia; species Thermobia domestica. The sequence continues at coordinate 4,771 of NW_027657477.1, read as the reverse complement.
AATAATTACTTATGCTATGCAATGATTCCATGAATATATGTATAACTGATGTATTTTAATGTAATTATTTTATATAATTTTTCATGCATTGCGGATAATATAATTTCAGACAAATATCGACCCAAATGAGAATCGAACTCACGACTTTACGATTTGAACTCCAACGGTATACCACTGAGCTAATATGAGCACTCTAGGCTAGCTTCTTGTAACGAAATATAACTTGCTTTTCAAGACAATGACATTCATATCCGTTGCAAACGCCTTTTTTGTTTTACTTTATCTTTTATTTTACTACGTGGAGGAGATTTATGTTCGCTGTCTTTCCTTTCATTCTTCTTTCACATATGGAAGGGTTTCTTTACATATCTATATGTTCTTTTACGTATGGAAAGCTAAATGACAAACAAAGATGTGCTGACATGAATACATAGTTTCGAAATATTGTTATCATTTAGTATTTCAATCAATATTGCTTTCCTTCTACACTTACTAACAGGTCTTATTATATATATTTAAAAAGAAAGCACATCTGCACAATTTTTTCCTATTGCAATGGTTGGCTTGGAGGTTCGAACCTGGTTTACTTCTGGTTTACTTTTTCCAAAGATACCCGAAGTTGGACTTTGAAAATTTTTGCCTCAAAACAGCAATAAAGTATGCGCTCATTTTTTGGAACGAGTTGTACATGTAAATGTTACCCTATTGTCGAAGTAACTTTGACTTCACCTTGAAACCAATCTGTTGTTGAAGTATAATGAGGTGAACTTAGATAATATAAATTTGTACGGACAAACGTCATTGTGACTCACAAAAGTGGAGTATCAAGGTTGCCAAAGAAAAAATCCTCTACTACAAACTTAAGTCTTACAGGTAGAGTAGTAAGAAACGAAAACAAAAGAAAACAAACACTGTCACAAAGTTCTTTTTGTCTTCGATAGAAAAGTTCTAACTAATCCCCTGAGCATAACTCGCACGCCAAGTACAAGTCTACGGTTCTCTTATTGCAGATGTCACAGATCCACTTGTTACAAGTGATGCACTGAATTTTCAAGATATGCGCATTATCATTCTTTCCTATTGTTAATGTAAATCAATGTGTGTGGCTATGCCGTCCCGAAATTCCCTGATGCTGATCATTGCTGGCTTTCACAATGTTACGGCCACCTCTTTCTTCGCTTATGCTTTTGCCCCTATGGGTCTTTAACTTTTGCCCCTATGGGTCAGGTAACCGCAAGATTTGAATCCATGTCCAGATTCTTCCTTACTGTTCGACGGCGCCTCAAAGATGTTTGGCTTCAGGTCTATTGAATCTTATATAAGAAACAATCTATATATGTTTCTAAAATGTACCGATCAGCATTTGCTGAGGCAAATATTCGTCGTAACTAGGATTCACTTTTATTCACTGACGAAAAGATATTTTCCTCGGCAAATTATGATCGACAACTCGTTCATAGGCCTGTAGGAAACGATACGATCGCAGTACATACATCAAATGGGGCATGTCACTGTTCAGTGATGGGGGTGGTTACATAATGACACACTAGGTGAATCACATCGTATAGAGGACCAGTTGAATAGCATATTTTTACAACATGGTTTACTCCCAGTTGTAAGAAATGCATTTGAAGACGTTACAGAAGTTCAAGATTACAACTCAATTCATGATTCCTATTTTGTTCAAACCTGATTTCAACAGGAACAAAATGGTGAATTAGTCGACTTAGTTGCTAGAAAATTTGACCTGAATCCAGTGGAAAATTTATGACCAGAATTTACTAGAAGTCTACAAGAAAATTGTCCTGGTAGTCTACAAAGAGTAGAGAGAGCTAGTTAGCAATGCGTCTAATGAAGTGGCATCGGACACCAATATGTCGCCACATTAGTTAACTCTATATCAAGAAGACTAAGAGCCGTTGTAGCACCCAATGGAAACTATGTAAGATTTTAATCCCGAATAAAGTTAATTTCCCTAATACATGAAAAGCTCTTTGTGGAGCTGCCTAATTGTATCCATTTCTCCTGTAACTTGACTTCAATTGAAGCTTGGGATTTCCAGCGTTACTTCTACAACATGTAAGGAATATTTATTGCTCATAAACTCAAGCTTGGGTGGATAGCATCCTCACCTTTAAAGTTAGAAATCCATTCACTAAAGTGTAAGATATGTTTCAAAATTTTTGACTTATTTGTAATTGTCATGTGACGTATTTCGTACACATTGGTTTCAAGGCGCATATCTTCTTAATGAAGATATTGGAGTCATTCAAAAGTAGGTAGGTAGTACACGTAATGGACATTAAATACTATCACGTTCGTTACACTCACAGGTCCCACTATTCCGGACAAAATCCCCGAATCCAAGAACTTCTACAGTTTGATCCTCAAATCTGGGTATCGAACTAATATATTTAGATATAATAAGGAAAAATGACCAACTTTACCAACCAATGTACTCCCATGCGCAAAAAAAATTGCGCGTATACTGTAACTCACGATTTTCCGCATTTATTCCTTTTTCCTTACGTTTATAGGTAAAATTGAGTTATTAGTATGTGGAGATAATAGAGAGCAATCCATCTAAGGAGATATTTCCAAAAAATATAACAAAATAATAAAAATATAAACAAAAAACAAAATTATGCTCGGTTTTGTGTATACTGGCAACGATGATTTCTAGGGATTTTTTCAGTAGTACAGCACGATTGCGGAGGGAATTCAGTAGGGGAGTCGAGGAGATGGATCAAGGAACTGGATACTGGACTAAAATGTTGCATTTATTGGTCAAAACCTTGTGTGTGGATTGCCTGCCAAATATAAATTAGCTTCTGTAACTAAGATGTCGTACGAAAATATAGAATTAAACAGAAAAACTCTTATGTTAAGGTTCGAAGCGATACGCACCATGGTTATGAAGATTATTTCTTAAGAAAAAAGAACAAACACAACGTAGCCTCTGTGGTTAGGTGGATAGAGTGGCGGACTCGTAGATATTTTATTATTTTGACACCACATCGAATCCCATCCTATCCCATCCCATTTTTTTTAACAAAACATTATTGGAAGTGTATAACTTTGATGTTAATAAGAACCGAAACAGTATAATAAGGAAATAACTTATTGATAGTATCCTTTAATCGACGTATTTATTCAGTATTAGAATACGTGTACTATTGGAAACAGTTATTGTTTTCAGTTTATGGTCTTGTATGTTACCTGCCCGTTCTTGAACAGCAGACAACTCACTTCGGATTTGTGTGTCAAGAACAGGAAAAATAACATACGCGACCTTGACAGTCTTCCCAAGTTTACCCCTTGTTATATCGACATGACGTTACATCGAATGATGCTTGTTGTCGTGAAAAAAAGGAAGAAAGGAAAAAGCTGATGTCAAATTATCGTTTGTCTGTGTGTGTGTGTGTGTGTGTGTGCTTGTGTTTTTTTCTTTTTAGAGTATTGACTTTCTCCCTCTCTCTCTTTTTTTCATATCCACAATTGCAAGAAATTATGACCGACCTTTGTGGGTTTATTGGGAATAGGACGATTTATTTTGGATTGCTAACAGACAACATTTTTTTAACCATTTGCTTTAAACTTTGGCTTTGTGGCTCTTAGCACCCACGAAAGGTCATTATAAACTATATAAGCAGTTCCCGTTTTCACCGGCCGCTGAAAAGATATTGGGGAAGAGAAAAGTGCTTGCCGTAAAGATAATGAATAAAAAAAAAAACAAATTAAAACAAATAATTTATAAATCTTTATAATACACTGTAAAGTTACGAGCGATTACGGCTAAGAATTTAACGTGAGATTAAAATTACGAGTATTATGTATTATGATTAAACAAATAATATACAATAAGTAAACTACAAGCAAATTATATATTTAACAACCTGAGTGCTTAAAAACAATTACTTTATTTTTAATTTTTATTTTTTTAAAATTATTTACTTTGATTAGATGGCCTTTTTGATTTATAGGAATGATTTTTTTAAAAATTTTATTTATAATTTGCGCTAGCGGCAACGAATGAGAGTAGGGGATAATTTATATAACACTTGCGTTTTATTATGCACTGCACAAGGAGGGTGGGGATTAAGTCAGCCGCAGTTTTTTCTTTTGGTTTTTTTTATACAGAAATTTGGTTTTCTGTAAAAGTCAAAAACTAATTTGAGTGTTATGCTTATATTTACTAAATTCTAACGACGACAAAAACACGATTTCAAAATGCAATCATAAGTCTGTGTAAGGAATGTTTTCGTTGAACGAAGCTAAATTATACAGATCTATGTATGCGGAACACGAATATTTCCAAAAGATAGCATGAATATGAACGATAATCATACCATATTTCTACATTATATAGTAGCGTGAAAAACTGATATTAAAATGATATAACAAACAGGCATAAGCTTTTTTTCTAGCACGGCAACACATTAAACTTAACTCATTAAATTTTGGGAATTACAAATTATCACCTTACGTGTCGTTGTATTCCTATTCGTTTTCACGTTCGAGCGACGAAAGAAGAAATTGTAGTAATAGTGATAAAAATCGAATTCGAGATTTCAATGAATTCAAGTTTCACGCCCCCACATATCGAAAAAGTAATTTTGATGTCTGTCCATCTGTTCGTCTGTCGGTTCGTCACGCTTTTTCATGTATTCAAATAGAGGCCATACTGTTCGACGTATCTGGACCGAATTCTAGACATGAAGTTTTTATAACACTTTAAAAAAACTAACTAACTATATGGCCTATGGAACCC
>NW_027657476.1:0-27383 GCF_964235325.1 Thermobia domestica | reverse complement strand
TTTTGTTCCTCAGGTCAGTGCACCGAAAGTTATCCGCGCGGTTCCATGAGTATGACTGCTTTTGTCACTGGGGAAAATTACAGCTATTTCACGTTGTGAACAATGTGAAAAATAATTCTGCGTATTACCAAGAATATGATTTGGCGGTCATTTACAACAAAGTCCTCATATAGTATGAAGAAGCGGACACCAAACTGGTGATACTGCTTCAGCACAAGGCATCCAATCACACAGCCAAATCATCGCTGGCATTCTACAGAAGGATGGAAGCTAGAACTGAAACTATAGCGATTCCGTTCACCGACATTCGAGTGAGGAGTCACAAAGCCAAGCCGGTGGACTGATGTGCATTTGGACTTCTAAGATAGGGCTATTGCTTTTGTTTTAGTAAGGTATGCATAGTTCCGACCTCTCGAAAGCGACCCAATAAGAGTGGAATAAAACTGTCCCTTGTACACCTGCAAAAGAGTTTTCTCTAGTTAAAGTGCACTACCAGGAAATCGTCAAGAGTACTGATCATCGCTTCCAAAACATTTGATAGTAAAGGGAGTGTCATAGATGGGTAAACAATTGAAAATCGTCGATGTAGAAACCTATCAGCCTCTGTATTACCTAAAGTTAATAAAATATTACATTTACACTATTATCGTCGACAGCGTCACAAACTGTCGTATCTCAGTTTTCTAAACTTTTCAGGAGAGCGATTTTTAGGTTTTTACACAACTTTGAACAGCCATAACTCAAAATCTATTTTACCGAAAGGAGAGAAAATTTACCAAGTTATAACTTAAATCATAAGAAATCAGTGTAGAAAGTTTTATGGAATTTGCTTGTAAAAGCTTGTGGAAAATTTGGCGGGAAAGAGATACGACAGTTTGTGACGATGGTAATCCTCTCTTGTATGAAAGATACGACGCATATTTTTTATTCTGAGAACTACATTAATAGATGAACAATCGGAATATATTGCACTGTTATTGAAGAACTTCGTGTTTATTACACAAAATAATTTAACAAATGCTTCCTGAGATTCTTGAGGGTAAAACGAAATTCCTGAGAACACACAAGAAACGCAATATTAAGAGCATACTAACCATAACATAAAATAATGCTATCAAGTTGTCATTGCCAGAATATAAAATCTTGCAAAGTAATTTTCAAATTGCATGCTTTGATATTGCACTTGAGAAGGATGGTTAATGTGGTAAGTTTCTGTAAAATTGAACATGTTCAGGGTTTCGAATGATTGGGGTTGGGCCCGGACACAATGATAACGAGTCCTCGTAGGCGTGGGAGACCCGGGTTCGATTCCCGGCGGAAGCTCATGTGGTTCGGATTGTACGTTAATCAGTAGGTCAACGTCTCATATAGTGTCGCTTCTGAAAGGGAAGTTAAAAATCAATCAATCAATCAAAACGAGTCCTCGTACTTCTCTGGAGTGATAATTTTTGACAAGTCTGCAAAGTAGGAACTTCTATCTGGTGGATTCAATCTGCGTTCTTTTCAGGGAAATAGTTACGTAAGTGTCCTCAAAATGACTTGTCTTAAACTGAATGCAGTTCGGATAGTCTTTGTTCACTTTCGCTTCGCGTATTTCCGTCCAGTTGATTGGATCTCCATTTTCGTCACGTCTAACTGACAGAATACAAAGACATTGGGACAGAGATCTAGTCTCATACATCAATTCTGTCAACACGATGAACGGTATATGGGTTCTTTTTCCTTGACAGTTTAACAATCGGTTCAAGTTGCGAGGGTACAAAATTACTGCCACAGTGCTTAATAGATGTGCTTAGAGCACTGTGGACTGAATCTCCCTCATTTTATCCATGCCGAAATTCAAAGAATCGGCGAGAAATTTCTCTGATGTTCTTACGTGTTTGCACCGCATACCCCATCATAGCAGCCAACCTGAACTCCTACTAGGTCCATCCTTTATTTCTCTAACCCATTCGTTACGGATTTTCACGCGCCTCCCTATAAAGAATTTTAATATTCCATGTTCCAAATCTCATGTCCATTTTCTTTTGCTGATGTCGTGTCAAGTTATCGGTCTTGGTCCGAGGCTTCTGTGATTGTTTCTGAAAAAGTGTCCTTTTTTTCTATTACATGATGAGTTTGTTAGCCTCACCCAAACCCCTAAGCTGCAGGGTCACTCCTTGTCTTCCCGCGACTGCTTATTCAGTATCTCCTCAGCTAACCTCTATATCTAAAGGCCTTCTCCTCGATCCGCAACCTGAGGCCGCGGTGGCTCAGTGGTAGAGCGTTCACCTCTGGTTCATGGGGTCGCGGGTTCCAACTCTGCTCCCGCCAAGTGAACTTTGTGGTGGACAAACAGCGTGTGCGTGGGTTTTCTCGGGGCTCTCCCGTTTCCTCCCACTTTCTTCATTCCATCATTTCATTCACCGTCTCCTTTAGCGTAACCGGCATAAGCATGGGACGTAAAACTCAAAAATGTCATGTCATGTCGATCCGCAAACTGAGGACGCCCCATGCCGTGTAAATATATATGTATACAGCCGCGCATTGATCAAGTATAACATTCTAGCTTATAAGTTTATTTGCTTCGGCTGTTCCGAGCTTAAGGTATAAGTAGGAACAAATGATAAAGAGAATAAGTGGATAACAATAAGAAATGATATAAAAAGCAATGAGTTTATCAGTACGGAACTGTATACCTACTTTTGGGCTACTTTGTATATATAAACAAATTGCTTTGAATATAGGCGTATCTGTCCAGTTGCGAAAGATCTGTTGCTCACAAACTGTCGTAACTCAAGATACGACTGTTTGTGAAAATGGTTTATATGCTTCATCTTAAGATACGACACAGTGACGTCATCACCACCGTCAAAACAACGCACATTACAGATATGTCGTTTTGGGAAATTGTAGAAGTCAGTGTATGCAACCACATAGTAAAATATCTCAATTTTCGATTTTTTTGAGATACGACACTTTGTGACGCTGTCGACGTTATATCAAGCATTTTATTTTAAAAATCTATTATAGGGATATACTGAAAGTTTTCAAAATAAATCATTATTGAATAAATAAGTTGCATACGAAGACTGTTCACTCTTATTTAAACCAATCACAAAATACGTATTTATCTGTGAAGGAATTCGGATTATAAGCTGTTTAAATTCTTGTATGGAGGATATGTAGTAACTGAGGAAAATAAACTTTTCACTCTTAAAATGTATCTTAATATAATTCATTAGTTTCTTCATTTCTATATATAACACCAACATGAGTACAATTCTTCGCATGGGAAAGACAGTTTATGAAAATAAATTCAAAAATTAAAATATTATTGAAATTGTCTACTTTTTCCTTTAGAAGTGGTATTTTCAAAAATGCTGAGACACATTTACACTGATTTCTGCAAGGAGCTTATATGCTGAGTTTTACTTGCCTAACATGAGGCACTTTTTGAGACATAATTTTTTTTATATATATAATTTAATCCTTGTACTGCCTGAGAATAGACGTTGTAACCAAAAAGGATAATAAAAATGCGGCTCGAATCTCGTGCTATGTTTGAAAATAAAATCCAAAAGACTAATCTGTTTTGTGATGGAAAGGCCAGAAACAAATCGATTTCAATAATTAGTATAATATTAACATGTTTTGAAAAATTTTAATTAAGTAAAGAAAAAATTATATTTAGGAAAGGCAATAGTCACCTCAGTGGTCAAGCGCTTAGCTCTTTCGCGAGTAGTTTGAACGTAGGGCACCTAAATTTATTATAGGTATGCGTTTGGGTTATTTTCGGAGTTCTCGCACTATTTATTATAAAGAACGTAACAGGGGGACCCACCTATTTCCAATTTTACTTTGATTATATAATGGCTAAATAGATGAAATAACTTCTAATGTTACACACTGTGAGTAAGAAAAAAATCTTACCTTGTAATGTGTTTCACTGTTCTCACGCAGTGGGATTTAGTGCAGACATCTCCGTTACATATATACAGGATGGACATCTAACCTAAGATGTCGTGTCTCAGTCATTTAATTATGTTTAGAATATTTGTTGCGAGGAGATAATTCTTTAACAATATCCGCATTTGTCAAGGTAAAATCTCAATTGTTAGCTTCATTCAAAAATACGAATTCTAGAATATTATTAACTTTAAAAAGTCCAAAGACGAGACACATTTGTATACCAATCAATAGATGTCACCAAATCTGAACAAACTTTTCATTATGAAATTAGCAAGATGGTTTTTGAGAAATAGCACAAAAATTATAATTAACTTTTAAATTAAATTTTTTGTTTACGTATAATTTTGCCAAGAGATACGATTTATATCAATTGATGAATCACATCGAATTGAACAAAACTAAAAGGTTGCGGGTTCATTTTCATGCGTAGTTTTTCAGAAAATGAGAAACATAATCCTTAATGGCACTGAAAAGTATATCGTCATTGCCAATGTTAGCAGATAGTTCTTGTTCTACTCTTTATTTATATACATACTTTTCATGCACACTCATGTCCAAAATTATTGTCGCATGTCTATAAATATGTTGTTGTAGGAATGTAATTTGACAACGAATTCGCCCGTTATTCCTTATAATGTTGGTATGTGTATAATCGGCAGACATGTATGTGGCAAATTTCGTGTCAAAAGAACAGTAAATAAGAAGAATAAAACGAAAATAAAACTTTCTTGTCCATTTAGCAACATTTTGTTTTACCCATTCTAATTTTCGTATTTATAATTCTTTTCCTATGAAGTTTACCACAAATATACATTTCCCGATTGTACACATAGAATTAGTATTAAAAGTACCCTGGAAAATCATTATTAAATTATATTACAAGAAGACAGTTATAGATATGCGACAATCATTCTGGACATGAGTGTACAGTAAAAAAAATATAATTTTAAACAGTTGATTGTATATTTTTTGTTTGTCTACTTCTAACAGTGATATACCTAATTGTGACCTAGATATCCTAACAGTGAGATATTCCTAACAGTTGCGTATATACTCCTTAACAGTGACTAACATACAGAACTTTTAAGTAAGATACAACTGATTTTTTTTAAATGTAAAGCTTGATTCTCCAATCGTTATTCCCTCATAATTTCGTTCCCTATACTGCAATATAGAAGATAGATCTGCGCGTTCCGTGAGCCACTCGTGTGATATAAGTATGAATATAGTCTCAACTTCTATGTACAGATTGGTGGTTTTGCACTTTGATGAATTCTTCCAGGTGGGTCTCACAAGTGCGGGTTTCGTTTACTGTTTGAGGCTGGTAGTTTCTTTTAGTACGAGTTTGTTGGCTTTTTGGAGTAGCTGATCAAACAGCCGCTTATGGACTTGTGTTTGACCCAGTGTGGTGACCCAATATTTCGCAAGTACAGTAGTTCAAACATTTTTCATCAGTGAGTACAACATTTCTCTTGGTGGGTACTCCAAATCTCTGGCATATGCTCGAGTGCGCATTGGCGAGAAAAAATATCGCACTGGTAACATTTTCAACAAACGCTTGGTCTCTGGTTGCTCCTACTTTGTATGGTTTTCAGTTGAGGGTTAAGCCTTATGACGTAGCTTTGTTATCTTAGCTGGATCATAAGATAATAAGCGGATATAGGTCTTTTCAAAATTTTGATCTTTTTGCGTTGTGGATGTGATATCTTGCTACTCGAGTTCTTGTCTGATCCGCAGATTGCAGGTCACTTAACAAACAAATTTACAATGCAGGCGAATGCGTTCCTCGTTCCTAATTTTGTTTGATTGGCTAATGTTTGAGCCATGTGTTTTATAAGTGAGAGGCTGTGAGTCTTCTTCTCTGATGCGATGATATTCGCTTTTGTCTGAGTAAATGATGATGGAATAGTGATTGAATGTTGTTTGAGTTTTCCTGTGATTCGTTCTTTCATTTTTTGATTAATCTCTTGACGAATGTCACTGAAAAAATAAAAAGTAGCTCACCTGTTTTAGGGCACTGATTCTTGCTATGTTTATACTTCTCCGTTTCCGCAATCTTTTCTTCCTTCAGCGATACGCGATCCTGAATTAATCGAATTCTCCGTACGAATCCTCTCTTTGATGTATTTAGATGGATTACATCTGATCATATTAGGAACGACACTGTCATCTGGGGAATCATGCTAGAACGATGCACTTACTGTCCCAAGAAGTACTGTCCTAAGTAGTAGATGGGTAGGGTCGTGAGTGGGTGTCATCAAATAGAGTCTCATTAAACCGCTAGTTGGCAGGGCATGTAATGGCCCTTTTCTTGCTCGTTTTCCTTTCATGCACATGGTGAAATAGTGTCGGGAGAATGGGTTTACACTCGGAGTAACTACTACGAAAGCTTTTATGGTTCATTACACAAACCAGAAAACCATGAAGAAACAACTACTTTTTATACCTACGAAAAATACCAGGAATAGGGTACCAAGGTGGGCGACACCCGCAGTGCTCGTGAAGATGCGCTTATTGACGTGCCAGTGAAATTCGCCTATCCAACATGCAATGAGCCACATCAGTTTGGCACCTTCAACTGTGAACAAAGTCATACTAAGCGGATCTGCCTGAGCTGTTTCCGTAAGACTCACAGACATCATCTGCTACGTCTCGCATTACAGAACAAAAAAACAAACTGGAAAAAACTATATGAAAAGTTCCTGGTGCGGTCGATATAACAGTCAACACAATGAAGCGTACATCCATCTCCTTTCTGGTTGTCAGAGTTGAGCAACTGACATACTAAGAACCACTGCAACTTTGTTCGCCACTGCCAAGGAAGTTTGCTCCTGAGTTTATGTTTGTTACTGGACTCCGTTACGAGAGGAAGTTGCTAATACGTAAGGTTGAAGCTGAACACAAGCAAGACACTTTCAGGAATCTATTGTGACACCTATCTTCCGAATTGACATTTCTCAATTTTACACTGCGGACTCCAACCAGGTGAGGATCCATACGGACAAATATCCATGTCGTGCCGATGAAACATCCGTTCTATCAGGAAACGGAACGGAAATTAGGACTAAGAGCCTTTCCATTTGAAGACTTATCTCTGAAGAGTTCTGATACCTGTTCAATAATTTCTGCCGCTTCTCCCTGTTGAAAAGACGTCTCCAACATCGGCATCCGCAAACCGTTACAGGTCTCTAAAACGCTTGCAGGGGGTGTGGGATCGAATTCTATTGCCTGTGCTTCACCGGAATCTGCTCCAATGTCGATATCTGGTGATAGCCCGCAGTACTGAGAGTCCAACAGAATGCCATTAGTTGTGGTGGCGGCAAGGTTTATTGTAAGTTGGGTTTTCTCTAATATCAGTACAATACAAAGTGAACAACTCTCTGTAACAAATTTGACTGGAAATAGTCTTCAAATAATATCACGTTACAAAAAAAATTAACTCTTCATATTGAGCTGAAGATAGGTTCATTGTTAATGGAAGTTGAGTACAAATTGGAGTTTCAAGACATTTTTTTTGTTTCTAATGTTGGTGTTGTTTTCTGTTAATTTTTGGCTGTGACTTCACCCAACATATAGGAAGAGTATAAGTCACCTTTAAAATTTAGTTCAAAGTTGAGAATCTAATAATTCATATTAAGGTATCTTGGTTCTCTTCTATATTCAATTATTTACAGAATTAAAATATAAGTTATAATTCTAATAGTATTATCTACGAGAGAACACCTTATTCTACCATTCTTTACAATTAACATACCGTACTCACTAAAACAACATAAATCGCAGCAACACATTCACTATATACTATGGGAATTGTGACATACAGTTGAGGAGGGTATTTTTTAAAGGGAACATTTCAATATCCAATTTTATGCTAAATTGATCTTTAACAGTTTGTCGGATTATGCGATAGGTTTGATGCAAACGGGAAGGTCTTTGGTAGAAATCATAAAGTTAAGCACGTCTATAAGGAAGGAATATATTCACATCGTTCATTCACTTCTGCTGCAAAATTAGCAATTTTGGAACATTTCATTCCAAAGACTAAGAAATCCTTAATTCGCGTGGAAATATTCCTTTTCGTAAATAAGCTCTTCAGCTTAAGTTATAATCCCAAAACACAGTATCATTAAAATTTTAAGGTTCTCCCACCGAGAATTGAATTTTGGACGCGTGAACCAAGACACGCACGCTAGTCATTAGACCAGAAGAGAAGCCGTTAATTAGTTGTTGTTTAATAAAAGATCTTCACTTCTATACTCAATGAAATACGGTAGACTTCATCTACTTTGGTAATTATTCAATTCCAACTTATTTGATTTTATTAATGGTTAATTTTAAAAAAAATACAATTTTCTTAACAGTTTGTCAGTGGTTTCTAGTTTTAAATATAATATGTGGAATTAGGTTATCAATCCCTCGTCACCATTATCGGCGTAATTCTTATTATAATTATCATCATACATTTCTACTACTATTACTGGCACTCTATTAGCGTTGAAAATTCGTAAATTAGCATCTCTCCAAACCGATTTGACATTAACTTTCTTGGCCTGATATTGGCCTGCCAATGTGTTCTATCAACTTCAATATTTCTCTCTGTCTCTTCACTTTTATTTTCCTAATACCTTCAATCACGATTATGACAAGGAACGGACATGTATACACGACTCCAAAAGTGCATTACCACCTGCAATTCTCCTTTTCCTGCAATAGCAGGCAACCCAAAAAGCTCGGCGGTTGGGTTGGTTGCAAATTCGAAAGGCGTTGGACTAAACCTCAATTTTGTCACAAATATATCAGTGTGGCAAACTGCAAATAAGAGAATAAATTGTTAAGAATGACAATTTTATTATTGTGACGGAGTTGGATGACATCAAAAGTTATAAAATGATTTACTTAAGCAGTTCAAACAAGATGAATGGTATGAAACAGATATAAGAAGAATGCATTTCTCTCTTTCCCCCCACCCCACCCAAAAAAAGAAACTCAAAAAGGAGTTATATAATATAAAGGTTTCATATAAAAGTCTAACAGCAGAAAAACAAATAGCTAAACGAAACGAAAAAGAGACAAACACAGATTAGGGGACACCAGTGTCATAGCAGACTTGCGGCCCTCAAATGCAAGATTAGGAAATGGGACCTAAGTTGTAAACCCCATTGTCATAATAATAATAATAATTATTATTATTATTATTATTATTATTATTAAAAAGTCGTCTCCTTTTGAAAATCTATGAGTCTGCCTAAGAGCATGAATGCATATAGCGATCATGTGTGCACGTTTTGTCAATGAGCGGTCCCAAAGGCCAAAAGGGGTGGCAATCTCCAAGAGAGAGAAATAAAAAAACTTTCTTATAGTAAATTCTAGTTCAAAGTTCGAAGCACTTGCTTTTGCAAGTGATTTTTTTGTTTGTTTTTTCAGGGAACAGAAAAGTTCTGGCGCCTAAGAAATTATACCATATAATATTGCAAATTTAAAAGTGGATGTACTTACATTGCAATTTGTGGTAATAAAGATATTATGATTAGAAAACAATATTGTAAAAAGTAAGTTTAATTTCTTCATCCATCGCAAGTATCAGCGGCCCCTTATATCTCGCCGCCCCCCAAATATCGATATCGAAAATTTAGAATGATATATTCATGTCCATATATTCGCGATATCGAATGCTGATATATGATAATATAGATATCGACGATAGCGATGTATCGACATATCACAGGCCCAGATCCAAGAAGTGATGCTTGAAATATACTGAAATCAACAATCAAATTCTAAATAAGTTCTCCATTTCCGTATTCAAGGTTGAGGGGTAGGGTGTGATCCTGAATAGAAATTTTAAGAAAAACAAATGTTAAGATAAAAGTAGGTTTTCCGTCTCCCCTTGAATACAAAAATTAACAGAAAACAATTACTGTAATTTACCTTTTACTTCTGTTTCTGCTTGTTATCACAAATCTACGACGTACACATACTTTACATAGTATACCAAAACACTCCATAACTTTTCACAATCACGCAAGCCGGAAGATGAATTTCCTGTGATATTAAAGCGGAATGTTCTACAAAATAGTCATAATTCATTGGCCATATTTCTATCAGTACTTTGGTACGGACTAAGAGCTACAAGACTAACAGAACTAGAAATTAGAGATTTCATTCCTTTTTTCTCTCAGACTAAAAGACTTCTGCATTTTCCTGAGATTTTCATTTTCTTAATATAAGTCCCCTATCCTGGGCTAATTCTGGCTACCGCGGTTTCGAGGTAATCGGTAAACAAAAGAGTAAAGTTTGTCGACTCTCAACTCTCGACAGTTTGTGAAAAGGTAATTCACAGTTAATGTTGTTATATCTTCGTTACAAAAACACTTCTAGTTGACTCTATTCATGGTGAATTACTGAACTTATAAACATTTACAATTATTGAAAAATGAATAATTATTTGTAAACATAAAAAGTCGTTACAGTTCAGTAGAATGCAGTAGTAGATGGAACGGAATGAAAATATTGTTTATTTGTTGAGATGTGCAACCTGAATGTGAATAATAAGAATTTCCCATTCTCTTGTCCAGAGGCGGATCTACGATGGTCTTCTGGGGGCTCGTTGGTTTGTAATACACCTACTTAGAGCTACTTTTAAGAGCTCCAAACTCTGGAATGGGTTTTATTTACACATAAAATAAGAAAAATTCCCTATCTGGGGGCAATCGCCATGATCGCCCCCTGGATCCGACCCTGCTCTTGTGTCGCAGATTTTGAAGACATTTAGTTAGTATATGCTCCTGACGATGCTGATTAGGGATGGCCACATCTGGATATTTTTTTTTATTCTGATATCGGATAGAAACATATCCGGATTTGCAATATCCAGTTAACGGAAAAGAAAACGGATGACGGATAACGTATATTATCCGGATAACGGATGACATATAATATCGGGCTGACGGATAATATCCGGATAACAAATGACGGATAATATCCGGATGACGGATAACGGATGATATCCGGATGACGGATAATATCCGGATAATGGATTTGTCCGGATAATTTAGAAAATTAAGATAACGGATAAGATCTGGATAATAGAACATTCGGCCAACTAATTACATACGGACTACGAATAAAGAATAATATTCGGATAACGTATATTGTTTTAAAAAGACACTATAGAAGAGGGACATATCAGTCTTTTCTGTTCATGGAATTATTAAAAGACGATCATTGGGCAGTAATCTTTAGCATTGAAACATATTGCTTCTTAGAATGTTTCCTAGTAACATCCAATTTTCTTGTTCTTGTTGTGGGTGCGGTGGCTCAAGTTTGAACCGCTTACTCTGGTGCGTGGGGTCCTTATTTTTTCGATCCCCGGCCAAGTAAGTATGCCGTGGACAAGATCGTATCTGTAAGTTCTCTCAGGGTACTGCCGCCTCTTGCCACTTTTCATTCCATCAATTCTTCTATTATCATTGACTTGCTGTAATCATTGGGCGCTGTGGTTCAGTGGCAGACCGCTTCCTCTGGTGCGTGGGGTCCTTATTGTTTCGATCTCCGGCCAAGTAAGTTTGTGGTGGACAAGATCGTATCAGTAGGTATCTCAGAGTACTCCCGATTCTTTCCACTTTTTATTCCACCAATTCCCCTATTAGCACTGACTTGCTTTAATCATTGGGCGCTGTGGCTCAGTGGTAGAGCGCTTCCTATCGTGCGTGGGGACCTTACTTTTTAGAACTCCAGCCAAGTAAGTTGTGTGGTGGACTGGATCGTATCCGTGGGTTTTCTCAGGGTACTCCCGCTTCTTCCCGCCTATCATTCCACCAATCCCTCCATTATCACTGACATACCTTACTCATTGGGCACGGTGGCTCAGTGGTAGAACACTTCTTCTTGTGTGTGGTGTCCTTATTGTTTAATTCCTTGAAAAGTAAATTTGTGGTGGACAAGTTCGTATTAGTGGGTTTCCTCAGGGTACTCCCGCTTCTTCCCACTTTCCATTCCACCAATTCCTCTATTATCATTGGACGCAGTGGCTCAGTGGTAGAGCGCTTCCTGTCGTGCATGGGGTCCTTATTGTTTCGTTCCCCAGCGAAATAAGTTGTGTGGTGGACCGGATCGTATCCGTGGGTTTTCTCAGGGTATTCCCGCTTCTTCCCACTTTTCATTCCATCAATTCCTCTATTATTATTGACTTGGTTTATTCATTGGGCGCGGTGGCTCAGTGCTAGAGCGCTTCCTCTGGTGGTCCAAGTAAGTTTGTGGTGGGCAATATCGTATCCGTGGGTTTTCTCAGGGTACTCCCGCTTCCTCTCACATTTCATTCCACGAATTCTTCTATTATCATGGATCTGCTTCAATCATTGAGCGCAGTGGCTCAGTGGTAGAACGCTTCCTCTGGTGGGCCAATCAATTTTGTAGTGGACAAGATCGTATTCGTGGGTTTTCTGAGGGTACTTCCGCTTCTTCCAACTTTTCATTAGACATTTTCTTCTATTATCATTGACTTACTTTAATCATTGGACGTGGGGCTTAGTGGTAGAGCGTTTCCTCTGGGGCCAAATAAGTTCGTGGTGGACAAGATCGTATAAGTGGGTTTTGTCAGGGTGCTCCCGCTTTCTTCCACATTTCATTCCACCAATTCCTCTATTATCATTGACTTACCTTAATCATTGGTCGTGGTAGCTTAGTGGTAGAGCGCTTTCTCCGGTGCGTGGGGTCCTTATTATTTCGATCCCCGATGAAGTAAGTTTCTGGTGGACAAGATCGTATGCGTGGGTTTTCTCAGGGTAATCCTGCTTCTTCCCAGTTTTCATTCCACCAATTTCTTTATTATCATTGACGCTTTAATCATTGGGCGCGGTGGCTAAGTGGTAGAGCGCTTCCTCTGGTGCGTGAGGTCCTTATTGTTTCGATCCCTGCCAAAGTAAGTTTGTGGTGGACAAGCTCGTTCCGTGGGTTTTCTCCGGGTACTCCCTTTTCCTCCCACTTTTCATTCCACCAATTTCTCTCTTATCATTAACTTGCTTTAATCATTGGGCGCGATGGCTCAGTGGTAAAGCGCTTCCTCTGGTGGGCCAGGTAATTTGTTGTGGACAAGATCGTATCTGTGGGTTTTCTTAGGGTACTCGTGCTTCTTCCCACTTTTCATTCCACCAATTTCTCTATTATCATTGACGCTTTAATCATTGGAATCTGTTGGTCAGTGGTAGAGCCCTTTCTCTGGTGCATGGTGTCCTTATTGTTTCGATTCTCGACCTAGTAAGTTTGTAGTGGGCAAGGTCGTATCTGTGGTTTTTCTGGAGGTACTCTCGCTTCTTCCAACTTTTCATTCCACGAATTCTTCTATTACCATTGACTTACTTTAATCATTGGGCGCGGTAGCTCAGTAGTAGAGCCCTTCCTCTGGTGCATGGGATCCTTATTGTACCGATTCCCGACCTAGTAAGTTTGTGGTGTTCAAGGTTGTATCCGTGGCTTTTCTGAGGGTACCCAACTTTTCATTCCACAAATTTTTCTATTATCATTGACTTACTTTAATCATTGGACGTGGTGGCCTAGTCGTAGAGCGTTTTCTCTGGTGGCCAAATAAGTTTGTGTTGGACAAGATCGTATCCGTGGGTTTTGTCAGGGTACTCCCGCTTCCTCCCACACTTCATTCCACCAATTCCTCTATTATCATTAACTTATCTTAATCATTGGGCGCGGTATCTCAGTGGTAGAGCGCTTCCTCTGGTGCGTGAGGCCCTTATTGTTTTGATCCCTGGCTAAGTATGTTTGTGGTGGACAAGATCGTTCCGTGGGTTTTCTCCGGGTACTCCCTCTTCCTCCCACTTTTCATTCCACCTATTTCTCTCTTATCATTAACTTGCTTTAATCATTGGATGCCGTGGCTCAGTGGTAGAGCGCTTCCTCTGGTGGGCCAAGTAAGTTGTGGTGGACAAGATCGTATCCGTGGGTTTTCTCAGGGTACTCGTGCTTTTTCTTACTTTTCATTCCACCAATTTCTCTATTATCATTGACGCTTTAATCAGTGGGAGCTGTGGCTTAGTGGTAGAGCGCTTCCTCTGGTGCGTGGGGTCCTTATTGTTTCGATTCCCGGTCAAGTAAGTTTGTGGTGGACAAGATCGTATGCGTGGGTCTTCTAAGGGTACTCCTGCTTCTTCCCACTTTTCATTCCATCAATTTCTGTTTTATCATTGACGCTTTAATCATTGGGCGCGGTAGCTCAGTGCTAGAGCCCTTTCTCTGGTGTATGGGGTCCTTGTTGTTTCGATTCCCGTCCTAGTAATATAGACTCGCTATTGAAAAGGATACCAACCTCCCAATGGATCAGTGGGAACTCGATGGCTCATTGATGCCAGTGGTTGATACTTTGTAGTCTTGAACATACTCGAGAACTTGAAGAGAATAGGGGTATTTAAAGGCCTTGTTATCCTTGCACCTGTGCTACTGGCTGCTTAACCGCCAAATTTTCTACTGAAATTGAACTAAACGAGACCTTTTATCCAGGTAGAGCGAATTTTCAAGCGCAGTGGTCTAAAAATCCAGCCGCTGCTAGCTATAATTGGTTGGTGGTTTGGCGATTTCCAATTGCCTTGGATTATATGGAACCTTTTATTCACAGCGGTTTGGTCTACGACTTTTATCTGCTGTGCTGACTCTCACGATTTACTTTCATATATAGAATTGCTTGTTATCTGAAATTGCCGAATCGAAACAACTGGTTTCAATACGAACGTTACAAAACCACTGAGTATGTAGCGAACATTGTCTTTGATGTATTCCCTTCCCTTTCCAGTATCGTCCAAAGAAACATCTGTATTATTATTATTATTATTATTATTATTATTATTATTATTATTATTATTATTATCTACTTTTTAGCTAGAGTTGTTTTTATAGTCCGTTATTATTAATATTATTTTAAATATTTTCTCCTTTCTAGAAAATTTAAGTTCGGTAATTTCAGTCCGTATATCGATCGAATGCAAGAGACAGTGTCAACCATAAAATATTTCTCTCTATTTTGTAAGCATCTCAAAATACTACAAAATGTACGGAACTGTGTAACCCACAGGATATTATGAATTTAAGTGAAACAAAGAGATGCAATGAGATAGTTAATACTTAGTCCTTCCAACCTTAGCTCGGAATACATCTTCCATAAGTAATGGACGTGATACAATAAGGTCCTGGCATCTGACGAGGGATATATATTGCTCCATGATAGATGAAGTACTGCATCCAGTTCTGTTAAATTACTGAGCAGCCAGTCAAGAATGCATATCTGGATTTCCAACCCGTTCCACAGGTTTTCAATCGGGTTCATGTTTTTTTTTTGCAGGCCAATTCAGATGTACAAACAGCTCAGTCTTGTTCGTAAATCACGGTCTTCCATTAAGGGCTTGACAACACTCTTCAGATGTTCTGATACACTTCACCAGCTCTGTGACGTTTTGAGGTAACTAACGGGCCTGCGCTATTTCATCCAAATGCTCATAATGCAAGCACACCGTTGCCACGAGTTTGCAACAACACGATGAACGCAATCTAGATGAAGAGCTTTTGTGCTATTCCCTGCGCACTCGTCTTTTAACATCGGTTGTAAACAGTGTAAATCTGCTCTGATCGCTCCACTCTACCTGTTTCCACAGTTCCACATCACATTGAAGGTAATCTTTCGCCCAGACCTGACGTTGTTTTTTGTTTGTCGGGGTCAAATACGGTTTACGCGTAATATATATCGAAAATAAATAAAGTAACAATACTTCTCCATAAATAAATGAAATACAATTAATTTTAAGACTAAAACACATATCAAACATCAAAACATTTATACTAGCTTGCATAATCGAGATGACAGTTGTAGACTTCAGAGCTCAGAAAGCTTTTGAATGTTTTCTTGAATAGATTTGGGTATTTCAAGTTTCGTGAAAACATTCCTAGCGACCTGTGTTTCAGTCCCTCTTGATCTTATGACCAAGTGCAGAACCTCATATAATTAAACAGAATCTTAAGCTTTCCATACTTCGCAACCTTCTCTTCCATCGCCATTATAACCGTTTCATCTTCTTCATACCTGATAGTAATGCCAGTTACATATGTATACAGGTCATTTTCAGCAATTAGATAGGTTTTTAATCTTCATTTTTCATATCGAACTCGAGCTCTTTACCAACCTGGTATCCCTATAAGTTGCAATGGTGTTCTACAATATTAAAAATCTGATTTTGCCTGTAAATACTCCTATTGCCGCGATAAAAAAGTATACCAAATATTTAGCAGATTCCGTGATATGGGCATTTGATTATAACAATTATAACTCTCACCAATTTTCATCCCTTTTCTTCCCTTCTACATAAATATCAAAAAGATCTGAAACATGTATCTAATTATTTTAAATAAGAGATCTATATACCAAATTTCTGGTCTCTAACCTTCGGAAATTCCGTGACATGAGCATTTTAAGGTAATAATTGCCATTTCTCTTCCTCTCTCCTCTACTAGTCGAATTTCCAAAAATCCTTCCTTAGTGAGATCTTACATCACACCTCCTATGCCGTGTCCGAATTCCAAGTTTATAGCTAAAGCGGTGTCGCCTGGGTGTTGATGAACCAGTCAGCCACTGATTCATTCAGTCAGGACTTCTTGAATAGCCGATAAACAGATTATTATTACTCGAGACTAGTTCATTCTTTTTGCTTTATACCCAAGTAGAAGATAGAAAGAGGGAAACACATACGGTTGCCAAAGAACGAGAACCAGATAGAATTGTCGTGATAGACTCAAGACGAGACACAGCTCTACCAATAGAAACAGATACACTCCGAGATGAGACAGTATCAACTTTTATCTTGTATACTTGAATACTGATGTTTAACGATAGGGACGAGCGAATTTCAGCGAGATTTCTTTGAAACTCAACTCGACTCGAAACAGATATTTTTTAGCTCCATTCAACAACTCTACTCGTAAAATTTCCTTCAACTCGACTCGAATCCGGTCGAGATTCGAATCGAAACGAGCCAAATCGAACCGAAACCTGTATGTAGTTTCAAGTACTCTTTTCAGGTATCCTATATCAAGTATAGACAATATATTATCAATGATACTATTACTACTACTACTACTACTACTACTACTACTACTACTACTAGTAGTAGTAGTAGTAGTAGTAGTAGTAGTAGAAGTACTTATTATTATTATTATTATTATTATTATTATTATTATTATTATTATTATTATTATTATTATTATTAATATTAGTAGTAGTAGTAGTAGTAGTAGTAGTAGTAGTAATAGTAGTAGTAGTAGTAGTATAACAAAACCGTGTATAAACATGAAAGATAGGTGTTTTGTATCTGAATAGTAAAAACTAGTTGACTGCCGACCACGGTAGTCGTGAAGTCTAGGATGCAAGGACATCGTATATGAAGTTCTGGGTTTGAGTTCCGAAGGAGAAAGTACATGTATTTGGGCTCGAGCCAAAAATTGTTAAAAGTTCTAGGCCGCCAACCAAACATGTTCAAAACTGCTCGCCCTGGGTTTAGGGTTGTCAACGGATAGAGCACCACAGCTCAGAGCTCATTCATTTACAAGTCGAACCGAGAAGTAAGCCGAGCCAGCTTGTGCCTTTTGCCCAGTTGAAACGACCGAGCAGATGACTCATCTCAACCGGGCCGGATGAGACGAAGGCTCACCCCAAACGAGCCAGCTCGAGCCATCGGCTCAGTTAAGCCGAGTCGAACTAAGCTCGTTATAAAAATATCTTGTCGTCTTATTATCGAGACGAAACGAGATGCGAGCAGTGCCCCTTCTCGTTAGCATCACTAAAAGTATTCCACATTACTACTTACATTTCACATGGTTTCTGTTTCCCAGTCTAATTAGGCCATGATTTCAAAACAAGTTAAAACGTGCTGAACGAGCGAGCCATTTACTAAATTCGACTCGACTTGGAAAACTCGACCTCAAAAAGTGGCTCGGCTCGGAACTCGACTCGAGAAAATTTCATTTGAGTCAACTCGTGTCCAACTCTACTGATGTTTGTTTGTTGAGGTTCAGTATCCCCTTTTGAGCAGCGAAGCTAAACGAGACCAGGTCTTCCAGTTTAAGGTGGAATCTTAACCATCGTAATGCGTTCAAAAATTTAGTGATCTCCCGCGGGAAATCGAACCATAGACCACGTACACCAAATGCGCTTGCGATTGTTAGTAGGTTAATGACGGGTTAGAATATTACAGATATAGACCATGGAACTTGGGAATTTCTGTACATAAATTTGTAAATTACAACAAATCGTTTGATTATATGTTACATTATACAATAATATTCGTGCGTTACTATTAATATTGTTTGTTTTTCTGCACATACAAATTGACCTACGATCAAGCGCTCTTCACTTACATTACAAAAAATCTTTTCCTAACTGTTCCTTTATGTAATCATTTTCATGAAGTTTATCAAGCAAGAAATTACTGGAAATCACGCGAGATATCGAAAACGTTGATTGACTTTCTGTTACGATTCACAAAACAAAGATGGATAGACCCAGTTGTCTCAATGTAGTTATTATTTATCTTTGGTTTCGTAGATATCCAGGTCAAAAGAACCACTCTTAAATCATTGTTGGGCGGAAGTGATTCTACTTGTAAATCTCTGATTGTGTTTGTTTTACCACCTCAATAGTCATTCACTTTGAAATCAATTGCAGCGTGGATTTTGAAATCATTTCATTCTTTTTAATTTATTAGCCTATGTGAAAGTATGTTCGCTGCATTCAGCTTTATGCACTTTCTTTAAGTGTTGGTTTACGGAAAGAAGAGCATAGCGTAGAGCTGTTAGTTTATTATAAGCGTACTCGAGTCCGGAACAGCAAGAATTGGCATTATGAAGTAATTTATGAGCATTATTCGCTTGTATAGCTTGGAAGAAAGATTTAAGTTTCAATTCCATAGGCTGCATTGAAAGTCATTTTTGTGTGTGTGTGATAATTTGCTAGGTGTTGCATGTTTAGCAGAAACTTAACACTTAGTATTATATTCTATCTAAGCCTACGGCTGATCAGATGTGTGATCAGCACATTGGTTCCCATAGCCCTAAGCCGGCCCTAAGCAATTTATCGACCCGTACATTGGCATCATCTGCTACCCCCTTTCTCCAGAAAGAACACATCTTAAAAGCCACGACTGTAAGTATGCTGCCCCATCATGAACAACGAACTGAAAGACCACTCGCACTCAGACAACACTAAAGACTACAAATACAGTCTCGTTGTGTCTGTTTTATTCTCTTTAAATAATAACCTATTATGCTAGTGAAAGATAAAGCAAACACACCTGTAGAGGAAAGTTGATAATTCTCTTTATAGAATTCAATATCGAGCTTTAATCTCAGTATATCAGTACGCAATTCTAGTGTAACTAGCTCTTTGATCTTTATTTCTTGATTTTTCTTCTACGTCTATTGTTATTTAAAACGACTTGTTTCCATCTTCAACGATAAGGAATTTGTTTGTGACAAGAACAAGACTAGTTTTGATGTAAAAACTGTAATAACTAACTACATGGAATAGATGTTCGCTAGTGTTCGAGAATTTTTTTTCTACACCAATCAAGCAATTCATGCTGAAATTTATTTGAGCGTTTTCTTTAGCACTGTTCATGTTACCTTAAACGAATGCGATATAAACATGATTTATGAATGTAGTAGTCAAATAGAAGGTTAGCTTAGTAAATTTAACTACATCATCATGAAGTCTGTTTCCAACAAGAAATATTTATTTTATGTAGTATAATTATCACAAATTTCATCGCCCCTCTAAACTTGCCCCCCATGCAAATGCAAGCGTTGCACATATGATAGAGCCAACCTTGTTCATTGTCATCATTTCCAGATATCTAAAGTGAGAGAAAAAATCCTGATTTTTAGTCTAGAAAATGCGAACAGGAAAACTTTAGTAAGATTCTGTGTTATACATTAGATTTTTTGTACCCGGCTACGTACAGGTTTGCTGCTTAGCCAAGTCCAATCAAGCAAATAGATGGAAATCACGTGCGTCCTCTGTTAGTACGTGCAGGATATAGAAAATAATGAATATGTACTTTGGTAAATATTATCTAGTTATGTGCAGATACTAGAAAATCTGCACCACAACACGAATTTTCTAGGATTGCTCTTTTGCTACCGTGGCAGGCGCAGAGCCAAGAAACTCCGCTGAAGCCTGAATCTACGGATTTCTTTCTTTTAGATGCGCTCAATTTTTATTTCCGTGAATACTTCTTAGACAAGACGAGACGAGAAATAAAATTTTCCCGTCTTCACTCTTAAATTTCGTAGACGTCTCGTCTCGTTTCGTCTCCATCCTCGAAGAATTATTTCTCGTCTCGACTCTCGGAATTATCTGATATAACAACATTTAAACCACATTTCTTTTAATTGGAGAACTTTAAATTTGGGGGGAAGAATGGTAAATTTGGAGTTGACGAATGGTAAATTTGGGAGAGAATGATAAATTTAGAGTGGAAGATTAGTAAATTTGGGGGAGAATGGTAAATTTGGTGGCGAACAGTATATTTGGTGGGAGAATAGTAAATTTAGAGGAAGAATGGTAAATTTGGTGAGAGATCAGTAAATTTGGGAGAATGGTCAATTTTTGGAGGAATGGAAAATCTGAGAGAAGAATGGTAAATTTGGTGAGAGAACAGTAAATTTGGGGGAAGAATGGTAAATTTGGTGGGAGAATCGTGAATTTAGGGAAAGAATGGTAAATTTGAGGAGGAAATGGTAAATTTGGAGTGGAAGAGTGGTAAATTAGGGAGGAGTATATTAGATTTGGAGTCGAAGAATGATAAATTTGCGGGGAGAATTGTAAATTTGGAGTGAGTGGAGTATTTCCTATTCAAGGTGTAGAATGGTGTCCCGCGTCATCGTAGCCACCTGGGAATTAGAATGTCCTGTAACAGGAGGGCCACTTTGCGATTCAGAAGTGCTGGCTCCAGAGTTTTAAATTTATCTTGAACGCGGTTCCACAGCTGACAGTTCACTGTTGCATTGATGCTCTGGCCAGCTGGTAGCAGTTTCTGATGCATGATGTCGCGAGAAATCCACCAAGCACACAGGGGGACCTTCTTCTGGTGCAGTGCTAGTTTCGGCTGATTTGGAATCGAATCATGGGATGCTAACCAATGATGACGGCACTGTGAAGCTTTGTACAGGACCCACTTCTCATTACATGTCAACACCCTGTTCAGTAATGACTCCTTCCTCAGACGACACAGCAAAGATATACAGGTGTCTGGTCGCGTTGCCTTCTGGCCTGGAGTCAAATCATAAGACCCATCGACTCAACTTGTAATGCTTCCCAAATCAATAGAGATGCTGCCGAATGGCTTATCCACTCACACTGAATTGTTGTTCCAATTCCTCACATGTCTGGCCATTACTCGAATCAATTGCTGCCTTAAGATCTTCATTTTGTGCATATGTTGGTTTTCCGGCAAGTGGTGAGTCTCCTAGTATTTCGTGACCGTCCTTAAACTTGTTAAACCACCTCTACACTGTCCGCGTAGTAAGGAGAACCTCTCCAAAGGCCTGGCATATCTTCCGTCCCGCTACAGTGGCGTTTGACCCCAGTTTGAACTCGTACAGAATACACGCCCTTATGACGCTCTGTAGAGTTCCCATGTTCACTCTGTCGTTACGCAGGATTAAGGTGTAACTAAATTACCACAACCAGGTAGTATGTTGGACATATCCACACCAACAACTGACCTTCGCCTTATTTCTAATCGCATTCAACTCACTATGTAAGGGCAAATTGAACACAGACCTCCACAAAAAGAAAATAACTTCTTTGGTTACCTTTGTACCTAAGTATTTCATGATAGTTTGTCTTTATCACTTTTTACTTTACAAAAAGTAATTTATATATGTATCATGTTGCTGATATGTTGCCTAAGAAATAAACTTACAAAAATATAAATTCAAATTTATTTTAAAGACACGAGTATTTCAAAGCTACTGTAAAATGATACGTTTGAATACTTCAGTTAAAACTGCAATTTATTTTCATTGTACCATATTAGTGAAAAATAGCCAGTGTTATATAACAAAGTTATAGGGGGACTTGCATCTGTGGACCTGATAAGAACTCTTCCTTTGTATTTGTCAAAATTTACTGTTACAAGATTACTAATAGAACTCCAACTGACCAAAGCAGTATATATAATTTTAAAATATATATACTGCTTTGGTCAGTTGGAGTTTTATTAGTACTCTCGAATTTTCCAAAGCTACAATGAATAATTTACTGTTACAATTACAAGCTGTACAATTTTTGTTGAAATTCCTAGACTGAGCTCGAATTATCCTTGATATTCCACTATGAATGAAATGTCAATACATTTAGTCTCCAAAAGAAAGCCAATAAACGTGATGGAAAGCAGAAACACACAAGTGATTACTCAGATTCAGAAACGTGTTTTTATGCGATAGCAATATATTGCAAAAGTATATAAACCATGTCAAGAAAGCTCATACTTTTCCAGAAGAGGATTTCTATTGAACGAAATTGTTTTCCTCAAAAGAAATATCATATGTCTAACAAATTGCTGCATTTGTTTTGTGGAATCACTTCTGTTCTGTGTACGTTGTGTAATTTGTTAAACGATATATTGGGAGAGGAAATGAGTGGTTTTCTGCATTCCTTTACAGAGCTGTTTGAATCATGGACTAGAGCAGGAAAAATCGGTAAACATGTCCATTTCTTGCTTTTTATTTTGTTTTATACAGGGTAGCCATAATGTTCCTTTACTCTTGCACTCCTTTCATACCTGCATTAATAATACTTAATAATCCTTACAGTTGTGTCCAAAACGTTCGTATGTGGACCTCCATTATCCGTACACAGCTTGATACACGTCTATGTTCTCCTACTCCTCCGCTTTAGCAGCTGCGGTGTCATATGCTGGGAGGCTTCAAGCACATTTTCCCGCAGAGCATCATTGTCTACGTTCCGCCCGACGTGTGATTTGATGATACATCACAACGCATTGTCTGGTGTCATAAGATCCGGACTTCGAGTCGGCCAAGGTTAAGGGGCTAGTGAATTATCTGTCCCACATCCTATCCACCGGCAAGGGAACAGTGCGTTCAGGCGTTCACGAACAGCAAGCGTAACATGGGCGGAAAATCGTTTGGTAGACAACTATGTTGATGCCCAGATTCTGAAGTTGTGGAAGAAGCGAGTCATTCAATATCTCCAGACAAGTAACATGGATCACGGAACCCTCAAAGAAGTACTGACCATAGATGTGTTATTCTGTCACTCCCGCCGAAAGCATGACGTGCGAAGGATTGTTCTCAATTTCTTGATAAAAATATGGGATTTTCTTTGCCCTTATAAAGACGCAGTTCCTAACCCATGAACTGCGATAAACAGCGTATTCATCACATAAAGAGTGCACTTTCGAGTAGGAATGGTGGGGAAGGTCTCTTTAAAGATCCTGCATGCTTTCTGGCGGCGGTTAAGTCATCTTCAGTTAGTTCATTGATGGTCATTGGCCGGAATACGTTCAGGTCGAAGGCCATTTTCATGTGGAGCTGCATTGTACTCCTAGCAATTCTACGTTCTGCAGAACACTTTCTGGTCGACTTGCAAGGTGAATGCATCACTGACGCATTAACTTCTGAACACGTTTCTTTTGGGGTTGGTAGACGATCAGGATGAGAAACATCCAAAACACTTCCCAGGCAAAAAGCTTTCTTCTCTCATGTGATCGAAGTCGGGTGACTTGACGACTCCTTACCGAACTGTTCATGAAACCTATCATTACCTCCGGCATATTTTCGTTGATGTGCTTCCATTCGTGGACCCACTTGCCACTAAGCGCTTCTCCAAAATGAAGTCACTGGTATTTCCCATTCAAGAGCGCTGATCCTGGGGAACCGGTCCCTAGTGTAATTACGAATATACATTATTTGGCATAATTTGAATGCAATTTGTCTTAACATCCTCATATATATATACCTTCTGCGTCTGAGTGCCCCCCTTCCCATATTTACAGAGAAATCCCGTTGTTGTTCACCAAACACAGAAAAGAATGACAACGAACTGGTCAACGCTCGGATTTTATTTTAATCCCTCCGCAGGCAGTTACCTGGCAGTTACCCGGCATTCGCATAGCAATTCAAGTGAGACAACTGTTGATATGAATGATGAGGTTGGGAGGGTCAAAGCTTAAATATCTTAACATCTTACGTTGTTACAAGCATTTAGTTTTAGTGTAAAATTCCGATCATCTTGTAGTATACGATGGTGGAAGTGATTTATCTCATTTGAACAGGAAAATGGAAACACTAGGCTACACGAAGAAATTAGGTAAATAAGATCCTGTAGAGACGTGAACATCCCTATTACATTGTAGACATGTCAGTGTCAACAGTTTTTCAAATACTAAATCTTTAATGTTTAAAGTTCTTTTCTTTCGTATAAGACAATTAAATGAGAAGCCATTTAGATGGTTTATTGTTATATGGTTTAATGAGCTTAACATACATATATTCAACATAAAAGAAGTTTGAAGTGTCTACACGACTGCTTACACACTAATCTTATTAGGTTCTAGTTGTCCTTTTTGTTTCTTTCGAATTATACGCTGGTGCATGGAGTCCTTGGTTCGATCACAGATCGCGCCAAGTGAACTTTGTGATGGACAAATACCGTGTATGCGGGTTTTCTCGGGATTCCTCTCACTTTCTTCATTCCACCATTTCCTTCATTTCTCATCATCGCCGTCTCCTTTAGCGTAGCCGACATAAGCGTGAGATGTAAAACTTAAAGATTTCTTCGAATTGTAGGTAAAAGTCAACACTACCCTCTCCCCGGTATCACTTGTAAATAACGCAATTATTTCGCAATCTAACCATTTGCACAATATATCAGCAGTTTAATAATTCTCCAATTTTATCCCCCTCGAATATCCTTACTCAGCAAGTTTTTTTTAAAAAAAATCAAGTATATAGGTACAAGGTTATGACAACACTACTAAACGTCTTTTATATAAAGAAATGATAATGAAACCAGTGGCGAAACTTCAAGATCGTTTCTCTTTGTTCTAAAACTACCAAGTTCTTCTGCTTTCCTTTCTTTTGTTTGTTTTAATTAAACTTGCAAAAAAAAAAAAAAAAAAAGGCTAAATATTACACAACGGTTTTGATTGACAGAATCTGAACCATGATAAATCAAAGGCCATGACCGAATTAAGGAAATATAACACGAAGAAGGATCAAATTATAAATTAAAATTTTATATTTTCTTACATTTAATCATCCATGCCTATGCGAGATAGGGCTAAGCCGTTGCTTGTTTGCAGAAAGTGAATATACAGATACCGGTTGAAAGTACTTAGTTTTCGGAGGCATGGTAGCTCAGATGTAAGTTGATGGGTGTAGTCGAGTAGTCTGACTTCTAAGACATTAGGCTGAAGATCGTGAGGCGAAATCCATTGAAGAGTTCAAGGCTCTTTGAAGGAAATGCTTGGTTGCCCGTTCTTGATGTTGCTTGGTTGCCCGTTCGAATCCGATAGAAATTCAAAAATGGTACTTGAATATGTTGAAAAAAAAAGTGGGACAGTATTTACCTTTGATGAAAATGGTATCTTGTTCCATTCCAGACCAAGTGAGTTTGTGGTTACATCGTGTCTGCTTTCTCGTTGTTCACAGTTTTGCCAGATCTGATTGGTAGGAAGTAGCGAAGTTGTCTCCAAAAATAGTGGATTTGAACTATTTGAAGCCCAGACGTAAAACAGACATTTAGCAACTTACAGTCTTACTAATGATAATATAATTCCATATCAATTTAATGGAAAAACCTGAAGTGTGAAATGCTTCAGATTTCTTGTTGGCAACGGTCAGGCGGCGACCACAGTTTCTGACTGTTGACAGCGGGGTGTTTGGGAAAACTCCCTACTAGGTGAAGAGCAGTAAAACTGCAGTGTGCAAGGAAGTGAGTAGACTGCAATAATATAAAATGGACGACCTTTCTGATTTTCAAGGAGATTCGTGTTTCTTTAAGTCAGGTTGTAGGTTCTGAGATACACTTCACAAAGTTTTCAGTAAGCATTTCACTGTTATTCCTCACTTCTCACCTGATTTACTAAATTCATTATCAGCGAGCCATGAATTTTTGGTGGTTTTTTTATTGTACTTACTACGCTTATCCTTTATATTAATATGAATAGTACAGTAGCACAACTAAATTTAAAATGCTCAGATTTATCCAACACTTCTAAGCCACTAGGACTCGGCATTAACTGGGACAGTAACACGATCAGTGATGAGGCAGCAGCATAAATTCAACAAAGATCTAGTATTGACAATTCTGAAGATTAAAAAGAACTAAAACAATAATTGAACATAATCGAACTTGTTACTTTTTAGTAAAACTATTGTTCTCTTCGAACAGAAATAATCAACAAACTCTTTGTTGCATTATACAGTATTTACATATGAAAATAAAAAAAAGTAGGGTAGTCTTTAATAGTAATTGCCTGCAGATAATTAAAAATAGCCCAGAAGGTAGTGTGTCACCCAATTTAAAATTTATGTAGCCAGAGCACTTTAAGAATCGCCCATTGTGCTGCTTCTAGCCCAATCTGGCAACACTGTTAGTCACCTATTTCTTCCCACATCCTTATTTCTTCAATTCGTACATAGTGATTCACTTTCGCTAATCATCCGTTTCTCAATGGCGTAATCCTTTGACGATAAAATAGAAATTGCATTTCATTTTATTATGTAGATTAATCGTTCATTTCTTTAACATAAAAAGTCGTTACCATGGAACATAAAACTGAAATATTTCATTCCTGTATTCTTTAAGCCAGTGATGATCAATTTACATAATGTACTGCGGGACAGGACGAAACAAGAACCAAAATATGATGACCAGGCAAATTAAAAGTAAACAGATAAACAAATATAAACATACAACAATGGAAATTTAAGAGCGTACGTTCATATTCTATTGTCTGAAACTTTGTTGTGGTTTGGATATAGTGCTTTCTTGCTCTACATATGTGTCAGGACTAATTAGAGACCGAGTCACGCCCACGCACTGAGGGCGAGATTGTTCCACTTTAGGTTTTCGAAAGGGGCTCAGTTCTTGAAAATAAGTGCCAAAACGTATTTGGTTACGCATACACTACAGTATTAAATGTGATTGTGTACTCTAGTAATAAAGTTATGCAATAATTGAACAATAAGGGAGTGAATAATAACACGTAAAAGTCATATAGTTTTACACATGAGGTATTCTGTGCATCAAAAATATGAATATGTTTCTGTGTAGGCCTCCCTCACTTTCTTGGAAAAAAAAATCCTGTAAGTGTTTCTGGCTTAAGTTAACAAACATTGAAAATAAATGAAAGTACTCC
>NW_027657475.1:0-27405 GCF_964235325.1 Thermobia domestica | reverse complement strand
TCTAGTAAAAGTGTCCACTGTATCACCTGTTGCACTTTGGAAATTTCACCCAAAGGGGCCTTCATTCAGTCAGGTACAAACTTTCTTTTTGAGTTGAATTCCTGGCTTGTGGGGTTGGGAGTAAGATAGGGAACGGGCAACTCGCGGTCTTGGAGAAGGAACTCTTTATATGAGATGACGGATTCTATCGGATAAATAGACATGACATAATTTAAGCTGCTATTTTTACGCGCGTTATGAAAATCGTACAATCCCAAGTCAAGTGCTTGAGTAGAATGTTAGACAAAGGAATGTCATTTGTGTGTTGTTATCCCATATTTACTGTAGATCCATATGTAAGCCCAAGTTATAGTCACCAAAATGAGGAATTTTGTGACCTTGTGACAACATTTGGAAATGATTCGTGGCATGTTTCAATTAAACTTTGAAGACTGTTCGTATATGGTCTGCAGAAACACCGGACGAAGTTTGTTTTGGATAGAATTACTTGAGCCCAAATAATTTCACACTCACGTACGAAATCATTCTGTGCTCTGCTACCCTATTTATTTTAATACTACAAACAATCTGCCCCTATGGTCTTGCGGTGTTTATCTATGTAGAGAATTGGTTAAGAAAAGGCATTCCACTGTTCCTTACCAATACTTTCAGACACGTTTCAATTACCACTAGACAGCCATATTCCAGCAACTAACTAATATTCATACCAGTCCGTAAAATTGATTATAATGCATTGTATACACGACTCCAAAAGTGCATTACCACCTGCAATTCTCCTTTTCCTGCAATAGCAGGCAACCCAAAAATCACGGCGCTTCGGTTGGTTGCGAATTCGAAAGGCGTTGGACCAAACCTAAATTTTATAACAAATATATCAGTGTGGCAAACTGCAAATAACAGAATAAAACGAATTATTGAAAATGACATTTATTATCGTGGCGGAGTTGGATGACATCAAAAGGTACAATATGATCTTACTTAAGCAGTTCAAACAAGATGAATGGCAAGAAACACATATCACAAAAAAGCATTTCTCTCCTCCTCCGCAGCAAAAAATAATCTCATAAAAAAGAAAATAGTTACATAATGTGAAGGTTTAATATAAAAGCCTCATCAAATATTTTGAAAGATGACAACGGAAAATTCAAGAACAACTGAACCGAAGTGCATGCGAATGAATTGTGCACAGATATTACAGACGTGAAAGGAGGATACGGGTATCGAATTTTCTTGAAAAAAATGTTGGTTGGGGCACGGACAGCTGCAAACCTTTGATCATGGAATATGAAAAGTGCTAGTAATACTATGTGAAATGTGTGTAAAGGACATGGAGGATTGCCAGGAAACTTTACGTATAGACAACACACAAAAAACAAAGGAATACGGTTTTTTATTTTCTGCGGAAAAGACGCTTTCAGGGGGCAAAAGAACCCACCCCAAAATATTGAGAATTAACGCCAGAAAGATTAAAGAAGTGAACCGAAGGGAATGAAATTTTGCACACATATTGTAGACATAAAATGTTGGTATACGGGTTTCGTATTTACCTGGAAAAGACGGTTAGGTGGCACACGGCCCTTCCAGACCTCTGATCACGAAATATCGAAAGCGATAGTCACAGTATGTCAAATGTGTGTAAAGAGCATGAAGAATTGCAACGAAACTTTGTGTATGGACAATACGCCAAAAATAAACGAATACGGGTTTTTATGTTCTGTGGAAAAACGATTTTAGGGGCAAAAGTCCCCACACAAAATTTTCAAAGCTGACGATCGAAAGGCAAGAAGAAGTTAACCGAAGTGAATGAAATTGTGAACAGAGATTGCAGACGTAAAACGAGGATACGGGTTTCGTATTATCTTTAAAAAATTTTAGGTGAGGCACGAACTCTTCCAAACCTTTGATCACGGAATACGAAATGTGCTAGTAATACTAAGTCAAATGTGTGTAAAGGCAATGAAGAATTGCAACGAAACTTTATGTATAGATAATACGCAAAAAACAAACGAATACGGTTTTTCATTTTCTGTGGTAAAACGGCTTCAGAGGGCAAAAGAACCCACCCCAAACTTTTGAAAATATACGCCCGAAAGATAAAAAGTGAACCAAAGTGAATGAAATTTTGCACACATATTGTAGACATTAAATGTGCGTATACGGGTTCCGTATTTACCTGGAAAAGACTCTCAGGTGGTGCACAGACCCCTCCAAACCTTGATCAATTCTGTTTTTATTTTCTGTGGAAAAACGATTTTCAGGAGCAAAAGCTCCCACCAAAATGTTGAACTTTTATGCCTAAAAGGCAATTTGATGTGGACCGAAATGAATGAAATTGCGAAAAGATATTGCCGACCTCTAATTAAGGAATACAGGTTTCGTATTTTCCTGGAACAAACGGTTGGGTGAGGCACGGAACCATCCAAACATTTGATCAAGAAATATCAAAAGTGCTAGTATCAGTATGTCAGATGTGCATAAAGGACATGACGAATTGCAACGAAAGTTTGTGTATGGACAATACGCGAAAAATAGACGAATAAGAGTTTTTTTTATTTACTACAGAAATATGGTTTTAGAAGGCAAAAACTCGCACCGAAAATTTTAAAAGTTGACGCCCGAAAGGTAAATAGAAGTTAACCCAACTGAATGGAATTGTGAACAGATATTGCAGACTTGAAATGAGGGTACGGGTTTCGTATTTTCATAAAAAAAACGGTTGGGTGGTGCACGGATCCCACGAAATATGAAGTGTTAGTAACACTAGGTTAAATGTGTAAAGGACATGAAGAATTGCAGGCAAATTTTACGTGTTGACAATACGCAAGAAATAAATGAATACGGGTTTTTATTTTCTGCGGAAAAACGGTTTTAGAGGGCAAAACTATCACCCAAAATTTTGAAAGTTTACGCCCAAAAGGCAAGAAGAAGTGAACCGAAGTGAATCAAATTATGCACAGATATTTTACACACAAAATAAGGGAATACGCATTTCGTATTTCCCTGAAAAAAAAAGATGGTTGGGTGGGGCACGGAGCCCTTCAAACACTTGATCATCAAAACATTGTAAGCGTTAAAGGTGCCTCCCGAAATATTATAAAATACTATATATACTGATTGTGCTTACTGTTGATCTTCCAAATTTGAAAAATCGGATGAATACACTTGTGAAACACGAAAGGTCCTATTTTACATATTCAATATCTACACACAATTTCTTACGCTTCTGTCCACCCCTTCCGCCACCAGACGCCTCGGTCCACCCAAAAGTTTTTTCTTTGCAGGAAAATACGAAACACGTATTCCTTCATCTTACCTCTACAATATTTGAGCACAGTTTCATTCACTTCGGTCCACTTGTTTTTGCCTTCTGGGCGTCAATTTTCCAAAGTTTGTGTGAGGGCTTTTTCCCCTTTACCGTTTTTCCACAGAAAATAAAAAACGCATTAGTTATTTTTCGCATATTGTCACTACACAAAATTTCGTTCCAATTCTTCATGTTCTGTAGGCACTTTGGCATACTGTTATTAGCACTTTTGATATTTCGTGATCAAAGATTTGGAGGGGTCTGTGGCCCACCTAACCTTTTTTTCCAGGAAAATACGATACCCGTATTCCTTCATTTTATGTCTACAATATCTGTGCACAATTTGATTCACTTCTGTCCACTTGTTATTACGTTTCGGGCGTCAACTCTCAAAATTTTGGGTCTGGTTTATCGCCCCCTGAAACAACTTTACCCCAGAAAATAAAAATACACTTATTAGATTATTTTATGTGTAGTATCTACCTACCAAATTTTATCAAAATCGGAGTGTTACACTTGGGAAGTGTTACTTGTCAGTCATTGTAGAACTATTTTCCTTGTTTTTCCATCAATAAGAAATTGCCTGACAAGTAAAGGGTCCAAATGGATGAATCGAGTTCCGGGATGAGACTAAGTGCGACTGATAGAGGATATGGAAATATATATATGTGCAAAGTTATAAGAGCTGAACGCCATAAGAAACGGAGTTGGGTCAACATTGATGGGAGGAGGGCTATGCTATGTTATTGAAATACATCAAATAAACTATTGAATCTTGAAAATAGTGAAAGATAGACAATGCAAACGGTGATAGTTTCTCATACTGACAGAAGAAGAATGGGTAGAGTAGATCGCGAACCTCAGGTGGCACCTTCAAATCCGCCATTTTGAAATCTCTGATAATTTTGGAAATCGAAAGGTAGTGATGTGATATATCAGTTAAAGCGAGCATGTTCTCAAAAGTCAATTATGAACTTTAGTGATCGGTATCTGTACTTAGTTGTTAGATTTAGGATAATCTTCATAGTTATTTACGAAAATCTAGGGGACTGATACTCGTATGTTGAAAGTTTGGACTATGACGAAAACACATGTAAGTCGAACATGTCCAAAGCCAAGAAAACTAACCTCGAAATTTGATATCCAAGTTGTATATTATTATATTTCACTGTCGAATATCAAATTTCACTGTTAGTTTTCTTGGTTTATAGATATGAGTTATTTTTTGTCCATAATAAGACTAATAATGCTAAAAGACTCACAAATCAAATTTAGTTCGTACCTTTAGCATTTCTTACAATCAACGTTCAATTGTAGTTCTTAGCCTTTCAAAATTATGAGCC
Source organism: Thermobia domestica (assembly GCF_964235325.1). NCBI lineage: Eukaryota > Metazoa > Arthropoda > Insecta > Zygentoma > Lepismatidae > Thermobia > Thermobia domestica. The sequence goes on along the minus strand of NW_027657475.1, from coordinate 22,758 downwards.
TCATAGACTCCTTCTTTCTTACAAATATTAGTATCAATAATATAACCTATTGAAAAATTATCTTAACGTAACCCATCGACAAACTGTAAGTAACCCCTGTAGAATGAAATGAAGTATTTCATTTTAACGAACCACGATTATGATCTTTAGGCTAAGGGAGTTAATGATTAAGGCAAGTGAATGTTGATGGAAGATATGATGAAATGAGGATGTGGAAGGAAACTGAAGTATCTCGAGAAAACCCAGACGATACGATGGTGTCCACCACAATGTTTCTTGACTGAGGATCGAAACAGAGTCCCCACGTACCAGAAACAAATTTTTACCACTGAGTCACCATGTCCTCCCCCAATCCCTAAGAGACGCGTGCATCCAGTTAAGAATAACTGACATAAAAAAACGTACTTACCATTTTCTCACAAATCCCACATTCTGACTGCTTGTACTTCTTGTATGTTTGTTTACCACAAACATTATTTAGTATATCGATACATCTGTCAGAATAATATCGTTTCCTCCAACGTAGGGGCAGATGAGTTAGTGATAGAGCGATTACTTCTGGTGCGGGATGGACCTCGTTCGATTCCAGACTTAAAAGTCTGTAGCGGATACCATCGTACCCGTGAGGTTCCTCGGAATTATCCTGTTTTCTCCTACATTCTCATTTACGAATTATTTCCCAAAAATTAGCTTCCATCTATTACCTCTCTTTATTATTGGATCGGATTTCAGTTTAGCATCCCTTGGTTAGCAAAATTACATGAGATGTGGAGCTACGGATTAACGTGAGATCCGAAATGCTTGCGCTCCCGCCGCGAATCGGAGCCGGGTCTCCTATGCGAAAGTCGCAGACGTTACCCAATATCCATGCGTGACCTCTCTGTCTTCATTAGCCTAGAAGGCATAACATTTAAACTTTATGGACTTCATATAACTTCAGTTCTTTCTCGATAGCCAATTCTATACTGAGACAAAGTAGATCAATCAAATGTGTCGATCTTCCCTTTTCTTAAAATTTAATGATGTTCTTGTAACTTTGACCGTGTTCTGAGATTCCTGTTAGTTGAAATATCGTATTTAATTGTAGTTAACTTGCCTCGGTCAATGTTTCATAAAATATCCCCATAATTCTTCAATTTCCTTGAGGTGACCTTTGTGCTGCTTCTGTACCATATAGAGTTGTGTATTAATGGAAGCCATGGCTAAAAATAATATACATTTCCTTTCCCCCGACTTCGATGCGATATTTTGTTCTCGAGTTCTTGCTGTTTTGGGCATTTTCCCGACTGGCTTTTGGCTGGTCATAACGCCAAAAGGAAGCATTTTTGCACCCAGGTTGTTTTATCATGGTGGCAGGAATAAGCTCCCAAACGTTGTCAGTGTTGTTTTGAAACACGCTCTATATTTCTTTCCTGTTTCTGATTAGCTTCTCTTTGCCAATCAATTTCCAGTATTCCCAAAATAAACCAAAGATAACTAAATTCACTAAATCGCCTACCCGCTATGCTTTCTTCTCGTATAGTACTTATTATATATTTATATTGTAGTTGACAGAGATTGCCAATATTGATTGACATATCTGGTTAAAATGCTAGTAGAGGAATTCCCTCTTCAGTACAGAAATTCCCTCCTTACATCCTACCGCAATTTTAGGCGAGATGGGAATTCCCATGTCGCCTAAAATGATACGCATTCTTATCTTGGAGATATAAGTGGCTGATAAATCGTTAGGCTAAGTGGAAGTAGGCTAGATGTGATGGAATCATCTGAAAAGGTAGGGGGACGGTAGGTAGCGGCATGACGTCACGCCGTACCCCATGCCTATCTTTGTCCATTGTAAATGCTTAGGAAGTGGGGGGTCGCCGTACCCAGTTTTTTGGAGGTGGGGATAGGGTCCCCCGTGTTCCCACGCACTTTTACCCCTGCTGCTAAGTATTAATTGCTGTGAGGACTAACGTAAAATATTATGTGATAATAATAATAATAATAATAAAGGGTCTGAATGATAAATATATTTTTTCAACTTTTATTGCAATTGCTGTCTCTTCCTGTGAATCTGGTTATATTGGTTTTGTAAGGAACAAAGAGGCTCCAAACAACAATATGATTTGTACAAAAGAAAAAAAGCCTTATCAGTTGTATTACAAACTGACAACTGACCTTCTGTCTGTTTTTTTAAACACAATGTTACGAGGCACAGAAGCCACCACGCCTGCGGTGTGCTTGCTTTTTTGCCTCAGGCAGCTTCATTACTAAAATTAAGACTTTCATTCTGTCAATTTATGTGTAGCTATCAGTCAGTCACACAGGTTCTTTGCAACGCTGAATTTTACAAGAAAGGTTTTGTTCATCGGATAGGAAGCGAAGCCCATCGTACGTTGTAATACCTTCCCCTCTTTTGCACAGTATGTGAAATTGAACTTGTATACTGTAGTAAGTTACAGAAAAGAGAATGCTATTTTTTAAAAAGAAATGGCATTATCGAATAAGATTGACCATTATTACAATATATTCAAGATGAAAAATATTCATTTAACAGTCGTCGTACTTAGTTGTCTGCACTGAAATTCCCATAATGTGCTTTCTTCTTTTCTAATATGAGCTCCGATATTCTTCGTGGCTAAGTGGTTAGCGTACGCGCCTTTGGCGTGAGAGACCCGGGTTGGATTCCGGTGAGAGCTCATGTAGTTCGGATTTCACGATTAATCAGTAGGTCCCATCTCATATAGCCTCGCTGCTGAAAGGGACGACTTAATCAACTCAACTGATATTCAGCACCATAGGAAACAGAGTTGGCGTGGGTCAATTAAAACTTGACCCACGACCCACTGACCCAGCACCCACCATGACCCACTCTGACCCACGACTCACCACTCAACGTAATGCACTGTTACCCACCATGACCCACCACCCACGATGACCTACTCTGACCCACCGTGACCCACCTCCCACAATGAACCACTCTCATCCAATATGACCTACTCTGATTCACCAAAATCAATCGTCATCAAGTCTGAACACGATCCACGGCCTCTTCTGAACTGACTAAAGAGTTTACACTTGTAATAAGACAAGACTGTGAAATTGTCACTAATCGGAGTTTGAATTTCTAGTCAATCGCTCAAGCACCACTCTGTTACAATAACGGTGGGACTGACTTTTACGATATAAAATGGTAAAGTTTTTGTCAGTGAGGAAATTGAAACAGTTAGAGGTGGGGGAAATTAGTGTGTGCCTAAAATATACTTGTACTAAGAGAGTATTCTTGCAAGTGTTAATTTCTGAACGCATTCCACAAGAAACTTCTATTCGCAGGAAAATACCCCTGTACAATATGGAAAAGATTATGGTTTCTCAGTTCACAGTATTTTTCTCACAAAAGACTTGAAAAATCAGTTGTTCATAGGGTATAAAGGTGCTCGGGTACCCTATGTGAGAGCATTTCCATAAAGCATGCTCATAATTGTAATTTGTGTAATCACTAAAACACCACGTTAAATTTAAGTTACAAATAATTTTAATAGCAATTATTATGAATATTTATTCAAAGTAGTTTACCTAAAGCAAAGAAGAGACTTACTAAAAATTAGGTAGACTTACTAAAAGTTGAATAACACAAATAAGCCATTAGTAATACAAGTATACATTTTCCGCAACTCGTAATATTCCACCATAAAACAAATCTGAAATCGGATTTATTTCCTGTTGGTAACTTTTTGGCGGTAAATCATCCGCAGTGGAATGATGTCCATCCTTCAGCCAAGAAATAACTAGCTCGTCTACTTTAAGCATGTCTAGCGGTGGGCCATTAACATTGATGAACAACAAGTTAGACAATGTTTGAGCATTTGGCTATTTCTAATAACAGTCATCTGTAAATTCGTAAGGGGAAATCCCCATTCCCACTCTGTCGTGGAAATTGATGATACTTCTACCCGATTTCTGCAACTTCTCATCGACAATCTACTTGTTAGACTTAAGTCTGATAATGATTTTTCTTGGTCAGGTTTGAAATACTCAGAAAGAAGTATCATCTCTCTATCACCATACAACATCTTTTCCATATCGACCATGTCAGTTGGCAATGTCGACCCACGTAGAACAGAAACTTCATCTACCACGCCTTTGATAGGGAATCTTGTAAATAAATTATCAATTAAAGCCTGATAAACTGATTATTTCTTATTTGTTTATAAATTTAATTTTTGTAATTACACATGAAGGTTTGATGCCATTACCAAGTTTCCTCCCCCGTCTAGAAAGCGAAAGGGAACGACGTTCCTGGAAAGTGTTCAGAGATGAATGGGAATTTCTTTCCCTCCTTCTTCAACTTCAGTTATCACACTGCTGTTTGCCATGTGCCAAATTACGAGGAATTTCAATTAAATTATCATAGTATAAGTATTTACTTTTGAATTATCAATACTTTTCAGTGGAAAAAAAGGATGAAATTTCAAAGTTCCTAATCAAAGTAAGTAGACCAACGTAAAGGGAAATAAGTATAAAATTTTCCATACAATTATGCGTACAATCCAAACTTATAATTTCCGTGTAATTAAGCTTACAGTACAAATTTTATGCATATTTTTCTAACAACTTTATGGGTTGATTGCCCTGTACTGTAAGCGCTCCATATAATAAACATAAGCTTCAGCAATTACACTAGTTAACAAATTTAAACGTTTTGCTTGTTACATGAGAAAACTCACCTGATCTTAAAGGAACTTTTTGCGCTGAATTCGAATATGCACTCGGTTTCTCTCCATCACGTACAGTTTTCCCGTAACAGAAGGATTTTCGGGAAATTTCCTCAAAAATTTCCCTTTTTCAGATATTTTATTCCCCTAGCTCCTGTCCCCTTACATATAGTAACATAGAAATTATATCTAAGTATACCTTGATTTATATTTAATAAACCCTAAAAGTTTCGTAAAAATCGCTTTATTCTTTCTAGAGAAATAAATATATTTGTATGTATACTGTGCGCACTGTTTATTGCACCTGATAGTAATGCTTTCAGATCTCCTGAGTTGGGGTAAAAACGATTTGCTTTATTACTACAAACACAGACATAAAAATGAATATTTACAATAGTCAACAACACACTTGTGTTGGTGGAGAGAACCCACCAACCATCTGGATGATTGTTATTTTTGTCTCACAGTAGTTAAGGGACATTCTAAAAAAACCAAATACACAATAAGTTATCCCAACGTTAAATCCGCAATTAGACCTATTCCGCACGGGGATGAACTTCCACTTCCCGAGCCCCCTACCAACTGGGAAGAGATATGACCAAAAGACTCTGATGATGATCATGACCTTGATGAACCATCGACATCAACATGTACATCCAAGGATCCAACGTTCATCCCTGACTGTGTTCGCGAGCCACATTTCATCCGGCACATTTAATGACCACATTTAATGACCTAGTCCATGATTTGCACCTGACAAAACAAGAGGCGGAACTTCTGGGATCAAGGCTCCAGCAGTGGAACTTATTGGATGCAGAAACGAACATATCAGTGTACAGGAAAAGGCATGTTCAATTTTCAAGCTATTTCTCAATGCAAGATAATGTGTGCGTATGTACGGATATAAATGGGTTGATTGCGGAGCTAGGAATTCCTTACGTTCCAGAAGAATGGAGGTTATTTATCGACGCGTCAAGGGTCAGCCTTAAAGCTGTCCTTTTACATAATGGAAATAAAAAACCTTCTACACCACTTGCGCACTCAGTGAAGATTAGGGAATCCTATGACACCATGTCAACTTTGCTAAATCTTATAAATTACAAGGACCATTGTTGGCAAATATGTTGTGATCTCAAGGTAGTTGGTATTTTATTAGGACTGCAGTGCGGTTACACGAAGTATCAATGTTTTTTATGTTTATGGGATAGCCGAGCTGATGACAAAGATTATGAAGTGAAGGAATGGGAACCTAGAGTGAATTACGTACCTGGAGAATGCAACGTCAAATACGCTCCTTTGGTAGATCCTAATAAGATATTACTACCGCCACTTCATATCAAGTTAGGACTTATGAAAAACTTTGTCAAAGCCATGGACACATCTGGTGAAGGTTTCAAGTATTTGCGAGATAAGTTCCCTAACCTGAGTGATGCTAAGATTTCAGCGGGAGTGTTTATTGGTCCCCAAATTAGGAAATTAATGCTTGATGATAGCTTTGACAGCAAGTTAAAGTGCTGAGCTAGCTGCCTGGACAGCATTTAAGTGTGTTGTGCGCAACTTTCTGGGCAATAACAAAGCTGAGAGTTACACAGAAATCGTACAGGACATGATACAGAAATACAAAGAGTTGGGTTGTAGGATGTCTTTAAAAATCCACTTTTTGCACTCCCACCTCAGCTTCTTTCCTGCTAACTTAGGTGTTCTCAGCGACGAACAGGGGGAAAGATTCCACCAAGATATAATAGCAATGGAGAAAAGGTACCAGGGACGATGGGATCCTTCAATGATGGGGGACTATTGTTGGGGTCTTGTTAGAGAATGCAACATTTCTTACAAAAGAAGGAAGTAGTGTACGTTTTTGTAACCCAATGGAAGTTTCATATATTGTGATAGTTTTGATTGTCTTTTCATGACCTTTTGGTACATTTGTATTATTGTTTATTGTAAATTGTCACACTTGCAAATTATATTGTATTATATTTTATATATGTGTTTGTGGTAATAAAGCAAAACGTTTTACCTCAACTTAAGAGATCTGAAAGCATTACTATAAGGAAGGTGCAATAAACAGTACACACAGTATACATACAAACATATTTATTTCTCTAGAAAGATTAAAGCGATTATTACGAAAATTGAAGGGTTTGTTAAATATGAATCAAAGTATACTTAGGTATAATTTCTATGTTAGTATATGCAAGGGGACAAGATCTTGGGGTGTAAAATAAACAAAAAGGTTAAATTTTTGAGGGATTTTCTTGAAAATCCCTCTGTTACGGGAAAATCGTACGTGATGGAGAAAAACCGAGTGCATATTGGAATTCAGCGCAAAAAGTTCCTTTAAGAACTGTAACGGTAATTATTTCACCTTGTAGAGGTGGATCGTTTAAGAGTATACGTGGTGTGTGAGGATTAGTAATCGTACACAACACAAACTTAGTAAACGAGCTCTGGTAGCGATAACGCGCATATAAGCGTAATCATGCACACAGATTATAAGTGCTAATAAAAGAACATAGGATATACACTGGAACGTATTTAAATATATTTAGACTATGCAATATAACATAAGAACAATTAGAGTACAGGATGACTTGTATCTTGGCCAATGACAATGGAACCTTTCGCCAATCACACATACTGTAAGCCATCCGCTTGTACTATTGCAATTCCAAGTAATATATAAGATCACTTGTATAATATAAACTGTTAGGCACAATATATTTACATTTGCGTCTTGGATTATCACTTATTACACCCGATGATAGCAGATAAATACAGCGCTATACTGAGAACCAACTCACGGCACTATATGTTTTTGTGAATACATGAAGAATTAACACATTCGAGACGGAGCCCGCCACGTAGGGGGGCTATATTTTCTTGTTCAGTGGACGGAGCCCGCCTACCCGGAGGGCCCAAGGTTTCGTTACTTTGAATGGCAAACGCATGTCCGTAGGTAGGTTTCGGCTTCTCACTTATACTTTGTGATGCCTCAAGTACTTGTAAAAAAATCGACAGTGCGACCAGTCCAGAATGAGAGACTGTTTCCGCGCCAATTTGTCAATTGTGCTTCAACCGAAGCAGCTGTGAATGAGTCATCAACATACATAACTTCTATATCTTGGTTTTATCGGTTTGATTGATTTGCAGCACAAATCAGCCTTGCACTAACTTCTTAGTGTAAACTAATATTTTGCAATTTCATGATATCCAATCACTCTGTAAGGTTCTTGTATTTAATTATCAACGATGTAACTGCTTGTAAAGGTTATTATATGTACCTCAGTATTCAATTGTATTGTTCGTCGGACCTTTTTATAATTGCAAAACGGCTCATTTATAATAAATAAATAAAAATATATAGAAATGAACAAATGATTTGAGATTTGTGTATTAAATAGTCCTAAGTATATATGCTGAGAAATGAAAGATTTTTTAATTGTATTCTTTGTAGTAGATTGTTTACAAAATTCCAAAAAACATGGTAAAACCGCCGTCCTGAGGGAGAAACCACGCAAAGAGGGCCTCCGACTCGAATGTGTTAAAACTGCTAATGTATAGTAATATGGTAAAAATATATATGTTAACCTTTGTCACTGAAAGAATACTATATCACGCTTGTATAAGCACTGGCTGAGACTGATTGGTACAGATAACCAATTATTTCATCTTCGCAGATAAAGTTTCTGCAAGCAGCACGTTTGTTTCTCTTTCCACCATGCACAGACTATCCACTGTTTACAGTGTTGCTAACTCGGAGATTTCTGCGGGATGAGCAGTGGGACCAAGGTTGGTCACAATATGGCTTCCCAGCGTGGGCGAGCTTAATTAGGTCAGTCCTACTGAGCACTAAGCTCCAGAACCCATGATGGTATCACCTGTATGTTGATGTTTGTGTGAGCTAGTTCCCCCAGGTTAGCAACACTACTAATCAGTCGATCGATTTTCACCTGTCGTGTCTAAGTTACTTCTCGAATTCTTGTTTAGGATCTCTATCCACTGTTGCTCAGTTTTAGGTGTAGGATTCCATTTTCTACAATTGTCGACGGATTGGGGTCGAAGATTTTTTCCTGTCAACGGGTCCTTCAAGATCAACACTTTGTCGTCGATCACCTTCTCGCACCAGAAGGGACCTTGGTATACTTGGAAGAACTTGCTTATTTTTCTTCGTGCGAAATTGCTGAGATAATGAGTTCGTAAGAACACCCAATCTCGTGCCTTGATCTCCTTTCGGGAGGCTTGTCTCTCGTTATGGGCTTCATTTCTTCTTTGTCGTTTGGTTAACTTATTCGTATAGGCTTGGAGTAGTCGTCTGTCCCATTCCGCTTTTATGTCTTCCGGATCGAGATTTGTCTGGATTAGTCCTAAATACCTTTGCACATAGTAGTGTGGAGAATGATTCAGCATTAATCCAGCTGGTGTCACTGCTAAGGAGCTGGAAACAGAATTGTTCAGGAGCATGATACATTCCTGCAAATGCGAATACCACTTCTCGTGGTTCTCGTGGCAAATATGCCTCAATAGCCTGATGAGCTCTGAATGGTTCCTCTCTGCCCTATTGCTGGAAGGATGATACGCAGTAGTGAAACCTAACTGAATGTGTTGTGCTGCCAGGAAGTCGGAGAGGCGTCCACTTCTAAATATGGTGGAATTATCGCACACTACCACGTCGGGTCGCCCAAGGTGCGTGATGTACGTTGATAGCGATTTGATGACATGGCTGGTTGAGGCCTTGGTGCTAGGATATACTACAATGTAGTTGCTGAAAGCATCCGTAGCTGTCAATACGTATCTATAGCCATGAGTTGAAGCTGGCCATGCGCCCAAGTAATCAATACATAGTACTTGCCGAGGTCTAGAAGCTTGAAATACCTTAAGAGGTTGTGCAGGAGGGTGTCTATCTATTTTGTTTCTCATACACTCTACGCAATCTTGTATGAATCTCTGCACATGTTCTTTCATGTTCCGCCAAAAGAAGTTTTCTGATAATTTCGCGTAGACTTTCCCCACGCCGAAATGTCCTGTACGTTCGTGACTAATCCGCAGCATGTCCGGTACCAGACCGGCTGGAAGGCAAATCCTCCATCGTTGTGGTTCCCGTGGGTGTTTTACCTCCAAGATGCCATTGTCCAGGCGGTAGTTCTCCTTCCAATACTTCCACCTCCTATCATCTTTTGCTACTCGCGGATCCTTGAGGGCTAGGATAATCGGAATTAGGTCTTCATCTTGTTGTTGTTGAAGACTTAATAATACTGGTGTTAGATGCTGAATTTCCTCACATAGAGCCTGTACGGTATTCACCCTATACTGGTAAGTTTCCTCATCGATGGCTACCCGTGACAATGCGTCCATGGCTATGTTAGTTTTGCCTGGTACGTGCACTACTTCGTACTCGTACTGCTGTAACTCGATGGATCACCTAGTTAGCCTGCTGCTCCAGTTTCGTGCATTCTTCAACCACTTCAGCGCTTGGTTGTCGCATAATACCTTGAATTTATGTCCTACGAGCCATTTAGACCATTTCCGCACGGCGAACATAACGGCTAAGCATTCCAGCTCGCTGGAGCTATAATTCCTCTCTTGTGGCTTCAACGTCCTGCTAGCATACTGGAGGACTTGTGCTTCACCATTGTGCTCTTGTTTTAGACAAGCAGCTAACGAAACATGTGAGGCGTCACTCTGGATGATGAATTCTTTGTTCCAGTCAGGATGTGCCGGGAGTACATCTTTTTGCACTTGCTCTTTGAGTTTTGTAAATGCTTGTTCACAATCTTCTGTCCAGGACCACTTGCTGCTTCCTTTCAAAAGGTTAAAAAGAGGTTGCGCAGTCTCCGCAAACTTCTATAAAAAACGATGTTGATATTGGATCAACCCTAGCCAACGCTGCAACGCCTTCTTCGTCATTGGACGTGGGAAATTGATGATCGGTCTTACCGCATCCATATCCTTTGTCATGCCTTCTGTTGTTACCACATATCCCAAGAACTTTCGATTTCTTCTGCAGAAGACACTTTTGTCCAGGTTGAGATGGAGATTAGCGAGACGAAAGGCTTGTAGCAACTTCCTCAAATGGTCCAGATGCTCTTCGAATGTATCGTCTAGGATTTGGATATCATCCATGTACTTGATTAACGAGTCACCAAATTTTTCTGATGGGATCACTCGTTGCAGAGCAGCATTAAGTGCACTACTACCGTTTATGTAGCCGTAAGGCACGACACGGAATTCCCACTGCTGCCCTTCGAAGGAGAACGCTGTGTATTTTCTGGACTCTGGGTGCAGTAAGAGCGAATTGTAACCCTGCACTATGTCCACCGACGATTGGTACTTCTTCTTTTGAAGTTTTCCCAGAACATCTTCGAGAGGTTCCGTCCTTACTTGCTTCAACTTTACGAAAGAGTTCAGTCCTCTGAGATCGACACAGATGCGAATCTTGTTTCCATCCTTCTTAGGAACCACTAAGATTGGGTTATTGTGGATGGACTGACTGGGCTGGATTATCCCGCTCTTTGAGAGTTTCCTTATTTCCTCTCTCACTTTGGTTCCGGTACTTCAGTGGTACAGGATAGTGTTTCCTCACTATGGGCTGATCCGTTTCTACCTCTATCTTGTATATAAAGTCACGGCATAACCCTGGTGTCTCGCTGAACACATCTTGGTATTCCATCAGTAGTTCGTGGAGTTGATTTTGCTCCAACCCATTGAGAACATCCGCGCTCCTGATCGCATCATGGATTCGTGCACTTATGTTTTGGTCACCATCCCCTTCCAAGGCACACACCCTACTCAGGTAGTTTATGGATGATCCTTCCTGTTCTTCGCACACCTCCATCTCTGGTGGAAGCGGCAGCATGCGGAGAATTCTCCTTACCTTACCATCGCCCCAACTCAACGTACGTGATCGGAAATCTATCAGGGCTCCCAATTCATTTAACACGTCTATACCTAATATCAACTCTTCCGACAAGTGCTCTACTATGTACACTTTAACAGAGCACTCGACACCGCACATCGTTAACGGAATCACAGCACTGCCTCTAACTCCGGATTTCTTCCGTCCAGTAAAGTCAACTAGCACCACACCGTCTGCCTTTTCAATTCTAGGCCGGTACACATCGTGCGTGACTTTCCTCCATGTGTCATAACTTAGGAGGGACGCTTCACTTCCAGTGTCGAGCAGAGCCATTACTATTACGTCGTTGATGTGTATTTTAATTCTAGCATGCGAATGCGTCAGTTTGCCCTTTTCGTTTTCCGATTGATTGCCATTGGTTGAGTGGGAGGAAGTGCTAGAAATTCCGCACACTAAATATTCTTGAACAGGCCCCCAGTTTGCTTCACTGGTCCAAGATGGGGGGTCTTGGCCAGGACATGTTAGTTTTCCTGCCAAGGTGTTGACGTATATACGCCATAACCGTCGCGAGATGAGCATTGGTTTTCCCTTTGGTTCGGGTTCCCTTTCTCCGCTACTACTTGTTTTGTTCTGGACCCACTATCCGTCTCTCGTCTTTTGCGGCAGTCACATCTTTCGTTCTCTGGCGAGCTGCTAGTCACACTTCCTTTTGTTTGCCTCCGGGTTCGCTTATCGCGGTCCCTCTTCCACTGACGTCTCCTTCTACTTTGATTATTCGGCACTTCGTTTTCACTTGTTCGCTGAGCAGTCTTTTCTGCCTTCACCTTGTTCACTGGTACACTTCGAGCATTAGTTTGTTGCTTTTTCTCACCACTGTTCTTGTATTTTCCTTCTGTACGATACAGCGTTTCCAGTCTGTCAACCATAGACAAAAGTTCAATGAGGTTATTGGGTGGATGGAGTATAAGTAGTTCTCGCACCCTTCGTGGCACTCGCGATATTAAATCCGCGATAATTACTTTTTCCGGTACAGTCGGTAAGAGTTCCTTCAGAGTCTGAAATTGTGTTAACACAAACTCACGCACACTACTGTGCACTCGAGGATCGAACACTGTATTCTTACAAGTTACCAGTCGGTTCGCGGTTACGTTATGCGACTCGAAAGTAGAAAGTAATGCAGTCTCAAATTCTGCAAAAGTTTTAAAAGGCTGCGCTTGTAACTTTAGCCAACTATAAGCCGAGTGAGTTAACAGTATAGGTAACATTGGTAATAAATAGTCAGTGGTAACACCAAATGCGCTAGCTTCGTCTTTCAGATGTTGTAAAAATGTTGAAGCACTAATGCTACTAGACTCACCTGAATACTTTGTAAATAATTGTATGTCCTTGGAGTTAAGACTTACTGCATCACGACCTGTCTTGCACCTTGAAGAATTTCCTAACCCGCGTATCCTACAGCATGGATTCCTTCCCCGATGTGGGATACAGTCTTCTTCACTCCGTCCGTATCCTGGAGAAGCTAACCTCCTTGGTTCGGTGTGTTCCAGGGGACTTTTGTTACAATCATCACCTACACACCTACTCCCTGAACCGGTACATTTATATTTCCTGCAGGGCTGGCGTCTTCCTCTCCTTTTCCCTCCATTCTCCTTAGTGGTTATTTCACCTGTTGCTCTAAGCTTAAGAAGTTCGCTGTCTTCTGACCAGTCCTCTTCCATGCTGGATGACTGCGACAAAAAGTCATAGGCTAACTCAGATTCTGATGCGTGCGATTCTTTGCATCTTTGGTTCAAATTACTAGATCCATTCCTGCTTGCCTGCATCGTACCGTCGCGTGTTTTCACCTTTGTAGCCTGTCTCCGTGTCTGCGCGTCCACAACGCTCTTAACTTCTTTCCAGTCCTTCTCCATCATATAGAACTTGTGCTCGATGGTATCTTGCTTTGCCTCTATATGTCCAATTTGGCTTTCACAGCTCTTCCGTAGCTTATCTAGCTTCTGCCGCATACCATTCGTTGCAGCTTCTGTTTCCTGCCTTACATCTTGCACTTTCTTGTTGATCTGCAAAATGTCTGCCCGCACTTCTTCTTTAAGTTGTTTCACTTCCTCTGTGACCTGGTTAATATTGTTCTTTACTGTTTGTATTTCCCCATACATTTCCGTGACATGTGTGGACATGTTTCCTATACTTTCTGTAAGCTTTTCCATTCGGGCATCTGCTTTGTTTTGCTGCGTCGTCATGGTTTCTTTGAGTTCCTTCACACTTTTCAATAGTTCTAACATCATGTCTTGTCTGTCCATCGGTTCTACTGTGTATGACGCTGACTCACTGTCGCTCATCTTAATGGCTCACTTAAAATGTATCTGCACAGAACTGTATTGCAATGTTTTTTTTGTTCTTGTCTGCACCTTGTAATTGTACGCACTTACAGCTTATTTTCTGAGTCTCATAATCTTGTATGTAACGGTAATTATTTCACCTTGTAGAGGTGGATCGTTTAAGAGTATACGTGGTGTGTGAGGATTAGTAATCGTACACAACACAAACTTAGTAAACGAGCTCTGGTAGCGATAACGCGCATATAAGCGTAATCATGCACACAGATTATAAGTGCTAATAAAAGAACATAGGATATACACTGGAACGTATTTAAATATATTTAGACTATGCAATATAACATAAGAACAATTAGAGTACAGGATGACTTGTATCTTGGCCTATGACAATGGAACCTTTCGCCAATCACACATACTGTAAGCCATCCGCTTGTACTATTGCAATTCCAAGTAATATATAAGATCACTTGTATAATATAAACTGTTAGGCACAATATATTTACATTTGCGTCTTGGATTATCACTTATTACACCCGATGATAGCAGATAAATACAGCGCTATACTGAGAACCAACTCACGGCACTATATGTTTTTGTGAATACATGAAGAATTAAAACTGCTAATGTATAGTAATGTGGTAAAAATATATATGTTAACCTTTGTCACTGAAAGAATACTATATCACGCTTGTATAAGCACTGGCTGAGACTGATTGGTACAGATAACCAATTATTTCATCTTCGCACATAAAGTTTCTGCACGCAGCACGTTTGTTTCTCTTTCCACCATGCACAGACTATCCACTGTTTACAGTGTTGCTAACTCGGAGATTTCTGTGGATGAGCAGTGGGACCAAGGTTGGTCACAGAACAGGTATTTCCTTTTATGTAACAAAACCTTTGTTAACTAGTGAGCAGAAAGCAATGGATATATGAAGCCAAGCACTATATTTTTTGTTTCTGATTTTTTTTCTTAAATAACATCGATCGTTTTCGATAATTTTTACAAAACAACTCACTACCAATTTTCAAGTGCCCTCCCCCACATAAGGAGAATTTAAAAAATGCTAGGACACATTCTGTTTATTTTCAATTTCAGCTCCGTAAGTTTAACGGCTTGCGAGATACTCATTTCTTTTTCGCAAAAATTCGGATACTCACTACCTCCTTAGGATATTATTATTGCATTATAATAGAAGCAATATAACATCCCAGTTTGGATTAAGGCCTAACTATATACCAATAGTAATTTCATTTGACTTTGCAATTTGACCGTGATGATCAGGCACACATAGTTACATTCAATTTTTATATAATAATTTATATATTACAGTGATTCAAAAATGTATTTTTTTCCAGTAGTTAGCTCTAAAATCTCAAAGGTCTCGAACAGGGACGTACGCAAGGGGGTGGGTCCTGGTGGTCTCGAACACTATTGGTACGCCACGTACGCCACTGGTCTCGAAACCCAAGTTGTAGTGTAAGTCCTACTGCTATTATTACTATTAAAAATATCAATATCCAAAAGTGCCTGAAGTTCTTTTTTCACTTGGTTAGATATACTCACTTCAGGTAAGTAGACAGAAACAAGTGGAAAAGGAAGGGAAATGAAGGTCTTGAAAGTAAAACGGAGACAAATTTACCAGTCTTCAGAAGATACTGTCTACAATGCAGTGAGCAGAGAGGGTCGGTATATCATACTGAGTCGGTGGGTCGCAGTGGGTTTTGGGTCACAGTGGGTGGTGGGTCACAGTGGGAACATGGTGGCTGGTGGGTCACAGTGGGTCATATGCTGTTGACCCACGACCCACTGACCCACTCTGAAAACTTGACCCAATGACCCATTCCATCTCTGATATGAGATATAACTCCAAGGGGAATTTTGTCCCTGGAAAATCTCCCAAAATCATCAACGGTACGAAATATGTCTGCAATGCAAGATGTCAATCATTTCCAACTCTATGCTCTGTGACCTCGTTTGCTTTTCATGTTTTCAGTAAACTAGACAGACAAAAGGAAGAATAGAGGCTTTCTTCCAGAAAATTGTGTTCAAGGATGGGGGGTCACACGGGCCCGTATCCATGGGGAGTCTAGGGGGAAGGGCTCCCCCTAAATTTTTACATGAGAATGATTTATGAGCATTAAAGTAGTCAGCCATTAGGATTTTTTTGTTTGTTTTAGGATGATACTAGATTCGACTAGCTCAACTTTCAGTCCTGTGTCATTTGCAGGTCTCGTTTCATATAGATTCGTTGAAAAACCTCTAAACATGTGCTATGACTAGTATGCGAACTAAAGTTTTTTTTAGCAAAAAAGAGAAATTTCTTGCTTTAGACTCTGCCCTGTAATCCAGTTTTTCTGGAGGCGAGATAGTATGGTTGGGAACGGCCAATCAGATTCAAGTTCCGAACCGGGGGGCGCGGTGGCTCAGTGGTAGAGCGTTCACCTCTGGTGCTTGGGGTTCCGGGTTCGATCCCAGCCTCCGCCAAGTGAACTTTGTGGTGGACAAACACCGTGCTCGTGGGTTTTCTCGGGGTTCTCCCGTTTCCTCCCACTTTCTTCATTCCACCATTTCACTCATCTCTCATAATCACCGTCTCCTTTAGCCTAACCGGCATAACCGTGGGACGTAAAACTCAAAGATTTCATTTTTTTCAAGTTCCGAACCCACATTAAAAAGACCTTCCTTTAAACCTTGGTGTTGTATAAGAACGAAAAACTAAAAGATACTGATAGCTCCAGTAATAGATATTATGGGAAAGATATTTAAAAAATAGGTGGTTTTGAAATAGAGAAAGGACAATATTTGAGCTTTGTTAGTATTACTAGCATATATTACCCGCTTTGCTAAGTTGAAATTAAAATTTAAAAGCACAACTCCGTATTTCGCGTGTTTAGTACCCGTGAATTATGCTGTTTTCGTTTTAATGGCATCGATTTAAACAGCATCGGAAAGATTATTGATCATCTCGGCGACCCCAAAAATCATGGATTCGACACCAATAATGGTCATTTTCGATCATTTATATGTATATTTCCTCCTCCCCCATGTTGCGGGCCATGGCACACGTTGCCCCCATAGCAAAATATCTAGTTTCGACACTACTAATATATATATAATTGAGAAACAATACGTTTGTGACTCTAAATCTCCAGAACCGCCCCACCGATCGTGATCAAATTTGTAACATGGAAGAGCTTTACGGCTGGGCTAGCTAAAGGCTATTCACTTTGATGGTAGAACTTAAAGGGAGGGGGTGTAAAAATAAATAAAACTTAATAACTTCTGAACCACTCGACCGATCTTGATCAAATTTTCAACATACATGAGGCTCAGGCTCAGGCCTCAATCGTTTTTGTAATTTTAATTTAACGGAGCAACGTTAGGGCGGAGAAGGAGGGGAGTTATATAAAAAACAATTTATATAAAACTGAAAGTGACTATTTTTGTAACTTAATAACTCTTGAACTATATCTTGGATATCCGACCGATCGCAATCAAATTTTCAAGATATGTTAGGTTTGGATCTGGAAACATTTTTGTAATTTCACTTTAACGGTACATACTAGGGGCTGGAGAGGGGAACATATAAATAGAAATTAATAAAACATAATAACTTTTGAACCACCCAACCAATCTCCATCTAATTTTCAACAAATATTAGGGTCGGGCCTTGGGTGCTTTTTTTATCGTTTCACTTTGACGAGCCAATGCAGGGAAGGGGGGGAGATATATGTAAAAAAATAAAATAAATATGACTGCCTTTGTGACTTCATCACTCTTGAATCACCCGACAGATCTAAATCAAATTTTCAACATATATGAGCTTAGGGGCAGGGATTACTTTAGGCTATTCACTTTGATAAAGGAACGTAGGGGAGGACGAGAGAGAGAGAAATTTGAAAATGATCAAAAAGCCTCTATTCTTCCTTTTGTCTGTCTAGTTTATTAAATACATGAAAAGCAAACTAGGTCACAGAGCATAGAGTTGGAAATGATTGACATCTTGCATTGCAGACATATTTCGTACCGTTGATGATTTTGGGAGGTTTTCCAGGGACAAAATTCTCCTCGGAGTTAGATCTCCTATAGTGCAGAATATGAGTTGAGTTGATTTTGTCGTTCCTTTCAGCAGCGAGGCTATATGAGATGGGACCTACTGATTAATCGTGAAATCCGAACTACATGAGCTCTCACCGGAATCCAACCCGGGTCTCTCACGCCAAAGGCGTGTACGCTAACCACTTAGCCACGAAGAAGCTCGGAGCTCATATTAGAAAAGAAGAAAGCACATTATGGGAATTTCAGTGCAGACAACTAAGTACGACGACTGTTAAATGAATATTTTTCATCTTGAATATATTGTAATAATGGTCAATCTTATTCGATAATGTCATTTTTAAAAAAAATAGCATTCTCTTTTCTGTAACTTACTACAGTATACAAGTTCAATTTCACACACTGTGCAAAAGAGGGGAAGGGATTACAACGTACGATGGGCTTCGCTTTTTATCCGATGAACAAAACCTTTCTTGTAAAATTCAGCGTTGCAAAGAACCTGTGTGACTGACTGATAACTACACATAAATTGACGGAATGAAAGTCTTAATTTTAGTACTGAAGCTGCCTGAGGCAAAAAAGCAAGCACACCGCAAGCGTGGTGGCTTCTGTGTCTCGTAACATTGTGTTTAAAAAACAGACAGAAGGTCAGTTGTCCGTTTGTAATACAACTGATAAGGCTTTTTTTCTTTTATACAAATCATATTGTTGTTTGAAGCCTCTTTATTCCTTACAAAACCAATATAACCAGATTCACGGGAAGAGACAGCAATTGTAATAAAAGTTGAAAAAATATATTTATCATTCAGATCCTTTATTATTATTATTATTATTATTATTATTATTATTCTCACATAATATTTTACGTTAGTCCTCACAGCTATTAATACTTAGCAGCAGGGGTAAAAGTGCGTGGGAACACGGGGGACCCTATCCCCACCTCCAAAAAACGGTACGGCGACCCGCCACTTCCTAAGCATTTACAATGGACAAAGATAGGCATGGGGTACGGCGTGACGTCATACCGCTACCTACCGTCCCCTACCTTTTCAGATAATTCCATCCCATCTAGCCTAATCCCACTTAGCCTAACGATTTATCAGCCACTTATATCTCCAAGATAAGAATGCCTATCATTTTAGGCGACATGGGAATTCCCATCTTACTTAATCCCATCTCGCCAAAAATTGCGGTAGGATGCAAGGAGGGAATTTCTGTACTGAAGAGGGAATTCCTCTACTAGCATTTTAACCAGATATTTCAATCAATATTGGCAATCTCTGTCAACTACAATATAAATATATAATAAGTACTATACAAGAAGGAAGCATAGCGGGTAGGCGATTTAGTGAATTTAGTTATCTTTTGGTTTATTTTGGGAATACTGGAAATTGATTGGCAAAGAGAAACTAATCAGAAACAGGAAAGAAATATAGAGCGTGTTTCAAAACAACACTGACAACGTTTGGGAGCTGATTCCTGACACCATGATAAGACAACCTGGGTGCAAAAATGCTTCCTTTTGGCGCTATGACAAGCCAAAAACCAGTTGGAAAAATGCCCAAAACAGCAATAACTCGAGAACAAAATATCGGATCGAAGTCGGGGGAAAGGAAATGTATATTATTTTTAGCCATGGCTTCCATTAATGCACAAGTCGATTTGGTACAGAAACAGCACAATAGACACCTCAAAGAAATTGAAGAATTATGGGAATATTTTATGATACATTGACCGAGCAAGTTAACTACAATTAAATACGTTATCTCAACTAACAGAAATCTTAGAACACGGTCAAAGTTACAAGAACATCATTAAAATTTAAAAAAAGGGAAGATCGTCACATTTGATTGATCTACTTTGTATCAGTATAGAATTGGCTATCGAGGAAGAACTGAAATTATATGAAGTCCATAAAGTTTAAATGTTATGCCTTCTAGGCTAATGAAGACAGAGAGATCACGCATGAATATTGGGTAGCGTCTGCGACTTTCGCATAGGAGACCCAGCTCCGATTCGCGGCGGGAGCGCAAGCATTTCGGATCTCACGTTAATCCGTAGCTCCATATCTCATGTAATTTTGCTAACCAAGGGATGCTAAACTGAAATCCGATCCAATAATAAAGAGAGGTAATAGATGGAAGCTAATTTTTGGGAAATAATTCGTAAATGAGAATGTAGGAGAAAACAGGATAATTCCGAGAAATCTCACGAGTACGATGGTATCCGCTACAGACTTTAAGTCTGGGGTCGAACGAGGTCCATCCCGCACCAGAAGTAATCGCTCTATCACTAACTCACCTGCCCCTACTTTGGAGGAAACACTGTTATTCTGACAGATGTATCGATATACTAAATAATGTTTGTGATAAACCAACATACAAGAAGTACAAACGGTCAGAATATGGGATTCGTGGAGTTTCCTTTGTGAGAAAATGGTAAGTACGTATTTTTATGTCAGTTATTCTTAACTGGATGCACGCGTCTCTTAGGGATTGGGGGAGGACATGGTGACTCAGTGCTAAACACTTGTTTCTGGTACGTGGGGACTCTGGTTCGATCCTCAGCCAAGAAACTTTGTGGTGGACAACATCGTATCGTCTGTGGGTTTTCTCGAGATACTTCAATTTCCTTCCACATCCTCATTTCATCATATCTTCCATCAACATTCACTTGCCTTAATCATTAACTCCCTTAGCCTAAAGAGCATAATCTTGGTTCGTTCAAATGAAATACTTCATTTCATTCTACAGGGGTTACTTACAGTTTGTCGGTGGGTTACGTTAAGATAATTTTTCAATAGGTTATATTATTGATACTAATATTTGTAAGAAAGAAGGAGTCTATGAGGCTCATAATTTTGAAAGGCTAAGAACTACAATTGAACGTTGATTGTAAGACATGCTAAAGGTACGAACTAAATTTGATTTGTGAATCTTTTAGCATTATTAGTCTTATTATGGACAAAAAATAACTCATATCTATAACCCAAGAAAACTAACAGTGAAATTTGATATTTGACAGTGAAATATAATAATATACAACTTGGATATCAAATTTCGAGGTTAGTTTTCTTGGCTTTGGACATGTTCAACTTACATGTGTTTTCGTGATAGTCCAAACTTTCAACATACGAGTATCAGTCTCCTAGATTTTCGTAAATAACTATGAAGATTATCCTAAATCTAACAACTAAGTACAGATACCGATCACTAAAGTTCATAATTGACTTTTGAGAACATGCTGGCCCTAACTGATATATCACATCACTACCTTTCCATTTCCAAAATTACCACAGATTTCAAAATGGCGGATTTGAAGGTGCCGCCAGAGGTTCGCGATCTACTCTGCCCATTCTTCTTCTGTCAATATGAGAAACTATCACCGTTTGTATTGTCTATCTTTCACTATTTTCAAGATTCAATAGTTTATTTGATGTATTTCAATAACATAGCATAGCCCTCCTCTCATCAATTTTGACCCACCTCCGTTTCTTATGGCGTTCAGCTCTTATAACTTTGCACATATACATATTTCCATATCCTCTATCAGTCGCACTAAGTCTCATCCCGGAACTCGATTCATCCATTTGGACCCTTTACTTGTCAGGCAATTTCTTATTCATGGAAAAACAAGGAAAATAGTTCTACAATGACTGACAAGTAACACTTCCCAAGTGTAACACTCCGATTTTGATAAAATTTGGTAGGTAGATACTACACATAAAATAAACTAATACGTGAATTTTTATTTTCTGCGGTAAAGTTGTTTCAGTGGGCGATAAACCAGACCCAAAATTTTGAGAGTTGACGCCCGAAAGGTAATAACAAGTGGACAGAAGTGAATCAAATTGTGCACAGATATTGTAGACATAAAATGAGGGAATACGGGTTTTGTATTTTCCTGGAAAAAAACGGTTAGGTGGGCCACAGACCCCTCCAAATCTTTGATCACGAAATATCAAAAGTGCTAATAACAGTATGCCAAAGTGCCTACAGAACATGAAGAATTGCAACGAAATTTTGTGTAGTGACAATATGCGAAAAATAACTAATGCGTTTTTTATTTCTGTGGAAAAACGGTAAAGGGGAAAAGGCCCTCACACAAAATTGGAAAATTGACGCCCAAGAGGCAAAAACAAGTGGACCGAAGTGAATGAAACTGTGCTCAAATATTGTAGAGGTAAGATGAAGGAATACGTGTTTCGTATTTTCCTGCAAAGAAAAAACTTTTGGGTGGACCGAGGCGTCTGGTGGCGGAAGGAGTGGACAGAAGCGAAAGAAATTGTGTGTAGATATTGGATATATAAAATAAAACCTTTCGTGTTTCACAAGTGCATCATCCGATTTTTCAAATTTGGAAGATCAACAGTAAGCACAAACAGTATATATAGTATTTTATAATATTTCGAGAGGCACCTTTAACGCTTACAATGTTTTCGTGATCAAATGTTTGAAGTGCTCCGTGCCCCACCCAACCATCTTTCTTTCCAGGAAAATACGAAATTCGTATTCCCTTATTTTGTGTGTAAAATATCTGTGCATAATTTTATTCACTTCGGTTCACTTCTTCTTGCTTCGGGCGTAAACTTTCAAAATTTTGGGTGATAGTTTTGCTCTCTAAAACCGTTTTTCCGCAGAAAATAAAAACCCGTATTCATTTATTTTTTGCGCATTGTCAACACTTAAAGTTTCCTGCAATTCTTCATGTCCTTTACACATTTGACCTAGTATTACTAACACTTTTCATATTTCGTGGGATCCGTGCACACACCCAACCGTTTTTTTTTATGAAAATACGAAACCGTAC